>NC_081561.1:63061724-63077371 GCF_022355385.1 Mustela nigripes
GCTGGGGGGGGAGGGGGTTTGGGAGAAGGGGGTGGGATTATGGACATTGGGGAGGGTATGTGATTTGGTGAGTGCTGTGAAGTGTGTAAACCTGGTGATTCACAGACCTGTACCCCTGGGGATAAAAATATATGTTTATCAAAAATAAAAAATTAAAAAAAAAAAAAGAATTCTAACTCCTACACGCACAGTGTCTGGGATGTAAATGAGGCTTGGGCTCTATTTGGGTGGAGACTTTAGTATTATGAGGTAAAGGTAACTGCTGGGCACTCCGTCTTTTGCTTGAGTGAAGAGATAAGCTGGAAAGCTGAGTTTATGGAAAAAATGTGGGACACAGGTCAGTAAGTAGAAGCAGGTAGACAGTAAAATTCAGGTCTTAGGGTCTAGTGGGTGACAGCATAGGTCTCCTCGGGGCACTTGCCGGGTGCTTAGGTGCCTGCCAACCAGAAAGCATGGCTTGCCCTGGGCCCAGAGCATTTTTCTGCCTTTCATAATCCTGGGTATAGAGCACGGGGACACTTTGTTCCACGAAGTTCCTGAGACGTCCCGCTGGGACCTAGCGCCTGTCACTCCCCGGGCCAGCCAGGCCCACAATGCAAACTTGGAGTGACTCCTCCTGTTCCAAGTTCTGTTTCCCCATGTCCCTCCCTCATGCTCACAGGGACTGTTAAGCTGCCCACAGGCAAGCAAACCCCTCGGACTGCTCTCCAGCACCTGGCCAAGACGCAGGTTATACACAGAGGCTTTGCTCTGTCTCTCTCTCCCTGTCCCCCCTCCCACCAACAGATCAGGAACTGCCCAAGAAGCACTTGACCCAAATTCAGAAACCCACGTTCAAGTCCTGGTTCTTTTCAGTCCCTGGGCTTAGCGTCTCGGTGTCCCCACACTCTGATCAGTTATTTGACACTAGGTGTGCTTCTGTATTGGTCCTGTGTTGTACACCGTCAGGACACACTCTCGTTTTGTTTGGATGGTACCACCCTTGGAGTTTTGCAACACAAGGCCTGGATACACCACAGGGTACATTGAATAGTGAGTGGATGCTTCTAACATGTTGCTTGATACATGGTAACAGGTTTATGGAGTATCATTCCTGCCATTAGTTTGGGGATCTCCTGAGGGCAAAGGATCTGTCTTTCTCATCAGACTGAGAATTGATGAGAGCTAAGACTATGTCTCCTTTATGGGATAAGAGAGCTTTCTGAAGGCAGGTCTCTGCCTCACTCCAACAGCTAGGAACTCCTCCACTACTCTTCTGACTTTCTGAGAGCATTAATTCAAAGTCTTCTCTGAGGGCAGGGCTGTGTCTCCCCTCAGACTGGGGCTCCCTGAGGACAAGACTGTGTCTCCCCTCAGACTGGGGCTCTCTGAGGGCAGGGCTGTGTCTTCACCTCAGACTGGGGTCCCTGAGGTCAGGGCTATGTCTCCCCCCTCAGATTGGGGCTCCCAGAGGGAGGGCTGTGTCTCTTCTATCAGACTGGGGCTCCTGAGGGCTAGGCTGTGTCTTCCCCCTCAGACTGGGGCTTCCTGAGGGCAGGACTCTATCTTCCCCTCAGACAGGCTCCCTGAGGGCAAGGCTGTGTCTTCCCCTCAGACTGGGGGTTCCTGAGGGCAGGACTCTGTTTCCCCTCTCAGACTGGGGCTCCCTGAGGCAGAGCTATGTCTCTTCCATCAGACCGGGGCTCCCTGAAGGTAAGACTGTGTCTCCCCTCAGACCGGGGCTCCCTGAAGCAGGGTTGTGCCTCTTCCCTCAGCCTCGGGTTCCCCAAGGCAGGGGTGTGTCTCTGTTCAGACTGGGGGTCCCTGAGGGCAGGTATTAGGAGCCTATCTTTTCCTTGCTCCTAGCTCAGCCGCTCTTACTCCTCCAGGCCCTCCACCCCTTCCTGGCACTGTTCCAGTCTCCTTCCTGCTCCGAAAATGACTGTTCTCTTCCAGGCAACATGCTCTCCTGGTCTCTGTCTCCCCTGTTTTGGCTGAATCAGTCCCCTGCTCATCCCTGTTTCTTGCTGTCCTCTTCCCTCCTGCGGTGTGTGTGAGGAAGAACAGGCTGCATCTTGTTAGCTGAGCTTACCCTTTGGTGATTAAAAGGAACATCATGCTGCCAGCAGAGTAATCCTAATTACAACATAGAAACCACTGCTTTTAACCAAGAGACCAATGGGGACATTCTGTGCCTTTTCCCAGCACAGCAGGAGGTGTACAAAGCTGGCACAGGCTCCTAGGGAGATGGGTGGTGGAGCTCCCCGGAGAAGCTGCCTGGTCCCCTCTGGTTTGCGCAGAGGGAGTGAAATCCCTCCCCAGGCCAGGTTCATTAACAGGCATCTGTGACCCGGAAGCATGGCCCTCTTCCCCGGGAAGCTGCTGTGAGAACAGCGGCCGAGGCTGGGCACTGGGGCAGCAGAGAAGCTCACACTCAGCCTACCTGCTCAGGGACTCACCCCTGTGGATCTGCTGCACCCCTGCCCCAGTCCACACCAAGGATTCCCTCCCTCCCATTGCAAGGGAAGCCAGAGCTTCTGGGACTCCTTGAGGTGCCTGCAATTTTCCAAGACACAGATCCACGTTTTATATTCGTTTTCCCTTCCTTCCCCCCCCCCTCCTCCTCCCTGACGTCCATCATTAGACACAGATTTTGGGATGGTGCTCAGCCCTAGGGAAACACCGTCAGCAAGGGAGTCAGGACTTCCCCAGGGCACTTTCATTCTAATAGAAGAGATATAAGCAAAGAAATGATTATGATTCTAGGGGCGCCTGGGTGGCTCAGTCAGTTGATCATCTATCTGCCTTCGGTTTGGGTCATGGTCCCGCAGTCCTGGGATTGGACCCCGCGTTGGGCACCCTGCTCAGTGGGGAGCTGCTGCTCCCTGTCCCTCTGCTGCTCCCCCTGCTCGTGCTGTCCTTGCTGTCACATAAATAAAAAAAAATAATAAAAAAGAAATGATTATGATTCTAGAAAATATTAATGAATAGGGGTGAGGTGGTGGTACAAGGCAAGAATACAGGGTGTCTTATGTAATCTGGGGTTACAACCTTATATAAGAAAGCCCAAAGTTGGGGTGCCTGGGTGGCCCAGTGGGTTAAAGCCTCTGCCTTTGGCTCGAGTTATGATCCCAGGATCCTGGGATCAGGTCCCGCATCAGGCTCTCTGCTCAGCAGAAAGCCTGCTTCCTCCTCCTCTCTCTCTCTCTGCTTGCCTCTCTGCCTGCTTGTGATCTCTGTCTGTTAAATAAATAAATAAAATCTTTAAAAAAAAAAAAAAGAAAAGAAAGCCCAAAGTTGCCATGCATCAGGAGTTGTCACAATTCACCTCTTCATTCATTCATTCACTATGTAGAAAGCACCCACTATGTGCCAAGTCCTGTGGCCTGGATGGGAAGGAAGCCGACAGCATCCTTACCTCTCCCCTCATGTCTCTAGATGGGGAGACAGATGAAGGACAGCTCAGACAGTGACCGTTACAGTAATACCCGGCACCAGGCATTTGTCTTTCAGAAACTTTCTAGACTTTGGTCCTTACTCTGGGAGGCATTGTCCCTCATTTTCCCTCCTCCCCTACACCTGAGGCCACCAGGGTTTCTCTGGTTGAGTCTTTTGAATCTCTTGCAGTAAAAACAATAGAAATTCTGGCAGGTCAAAAGGAAGGCCGACCCTTTCGTAGGAGTCACTATGAACCTGCTGGTTTACGATTGTCCTTCTCGGCCACACTGTCCCCTCGGGGGCCGCCTGACAAGTCTTTGCTGGCTGGACTGAGAAGGCCAGTGTGGTCTGTAGGCCCGTGCAGGTGCCGATGCTGACCAGTGTTTCCAGGCCTGACAGAGGCCCACTTCTTTCCTTGATGGTGACAGTGTCCCGAGGCCTTCAAGGGGGAAATCATTTTAAATGTAATGATTGCCTTTTACATATGTCTATTGACTTTTCTCCACATTCCATTGGTGTTTTCCAATACTTAGTTAACAGAACAGCCCAGTTTTAGCAAGTCCAAGCAAACGAGGATGTGCTTATTCATTGCTACTGTTCCAATCCAGCAGGCCTCAGCCTTGGGGGCCAGACTCACTCTGGGAGTGGAACGTCAGTCCCTTCCTTCTCTTGACTACACTCCAGGCCTTGCAGGAACTCTCCAGCCCGGGGGAGGGAGAGAGGAAGGAGACCTACACATGATTCAACTCACGGTTATCTGTGGTGCCATTTCAAGGCCAAGGACGGGGGATAAGGGTGGGGCAAGGGAGGCTGTTGAGTCCTGGGAGGTCTTTGTCTCATTCCAGGACTTAACCTAGCCCTGGTCAGGCCTGACAGTACGTGTTCTGTGTCAGAACTTGGGGAAGTGCATGGAAAGGCCCCAAGAAGGATCATCTTCCTCCAGGGCAAGGAGGGACACGGCCCCATGTAGCAGGTGCTTCAGAACCTGAATAACATTTCTGTGGCTCTCCCTGTTTTGATCTCTGAGCTGGAGGGGAGGATCCTTGTCTTCTTCTGCTATCTGAAAGGTTAGAGCAGGCCCCACCCACATCCCCCCTGGTGCACACCAGCCACCCTACAAATCCCTACAGGTGCTTTTAACTGTTTTTCTAAAATAAAATGTTTATAAAATACTTGGCCTCTGGAGCCTTTTCTCCTGTTCATGGTGACCAAGAGGAGCCGAGCAATGACCATCGCAGGGACGGTTCAAGCCATGTTTGATGAGAGTAGGGGCATAACACCCCAGGATCCTCACTGCCGGGGCACAGGAGTACAAGATGCCCAGCCTGCCCTGGCTCCTGGAGCGCCTCGGGCAGGTTGTCAGCTCTTCAGTGCATGTGGCATGGGCTTCCTTCCCTTCCCCACTCCTCTTCCTGGGCTTCCTGGGATCTCTCCTATATAAACTCTTTGCACTCAAGTACTTGACTCGGAGCCGCAGAGGGGGACGCCAAATGAAGACAGTGGCATCAATAGGTGTGTGGACTCAGATCCCATTTCTAGGACCTAGAGCTTGGGCCAGTGATTTAAGCTCATTTTGCCTCTTGGCTGGTAAAACGGGCATAATGACAGACCCTACTTCATAAAATTGTCTGAAGATTGCAAGGGTGATTACACAGAAAGCTTTATAATAAATAGTACCTGACTCATGGCAAATGCTCAGATGTTATTTAAGTGTGAGCCCCACAAGATCACAGGCATTTGCAGTCCCGCACACCAGGCATTTGCCCTTAACTGTTGTGAGTCTGGGCTCGGGTGCCCAGCCTGGCCTGGCCCCTGGCCCCGCAGTGCACTCTGCCTCTCCTGAGATCGACAACCATTGCCGGGCAGGGGAGTCTGAGGCAGACCCCGGATGAGTCCTTCCAAAGACACTCATCCAGGCTGTGGAGGTCAGACCTGGGTGTGACAATTTCTTATTAAATGGGGCCTGTTCTCTGGCTTCCCTTCCCTTCATGCTGGGCAGGGGTGACCACAAGAGGCCCAGGGCAGCCTCTCTTAGGACTGCAATTTTTAATTAGCCTCTGCTCTTTGAAAAGACTAAAATGTTACACAAATGTGAGTTGTTAATAAAAACAATTAATCTTGTTGGGGCCAGCAGGGTCTCTCCCTTCTCCTTGATGGGGGCAGTTCAATAGAAAACAAAAGGGGGACCAGAGGTCTAGTTCCAGTCTGTTACTAACTTACTCAGTGACCTTAAACAAACCACATCTTTTTTTGTGGGGTCTTAGTGTGCTCTTTGATAAAATGAGGTAGTAAAGACGACTCCCATCTCTGATTCCAAGGCAGATCTCACCAAGGGTTGTAGGTGGGGGACCAGACATTTACCACCTAGATGTGCCCAAGGATTTTCACCCATGGACTAATTTATTCTGCACATGACCCTGTTGTATAAGGACTGCCTGGTTTGTAGACATGGGCACCATGATGGGGGGAAATTCCCTAACTCATCCACAGTCGTGAGTTAACAGTGTTGGGGCTGGGCTGTGGGATCCACGTGTGTGGGTGTGGGTGTGGTTGTATGTGTGCACTTGAACGTGTGTGTGCCTGTCGGTGTGTACACGTGTGTGTGTGTGTGTGCATGTAGGTCTGCATGTGTGTGGGTGCACACGAGTGGCATTGATCGACATCCAGTTTCTCCTGAGAGGTCCTGAATGGCAGGCACCCCCGTCCCATTCTCTCTCCTCTCGCTGTCCCCTCTCCTTTCTCCCCTCGCTCCTTCCCTTTCCTTCCCTTGTCTCCAGACAGCACCACCTGAATTGGTTTTCTTTTGAAAAGAAAACAAAGCCTGTTCTTTCCAAACTCCAAGTGCTTTTACCTGCTGGAAAATCCATAACTATTAACCAGATCTGCTGGAGGGGGGAAAATCCTGGGACCTGCTGAGATGGTTCTAGCAAAGGCGGTCACTCTCAGGAGCTGGTTAAAAATTCAGAGGGAGCAGTGGGCATTGGCATATGATATGAGGAGCAGTCTTTTACTAAAGAGATTTAATGGCCCACAATTCAATTTGAACTGAAAGAATCCCCCCGACGACTCCTTATAAAGTCTTCCCGAGCCCTAAGTCGATATCTATGGGGCTGGTGAGGAGCAACTATCGATTAGCTGTCTCTGCCAATGAGCGTTACAAGCCAAGGAGGCTGGAGGGGAGTCGTGCGCACAGTTACACGGGCGGCACCTCATAAAATCGGCCCGTATTGACTGGCGGCAGTGCCGTCCAGGCCGGGACAAAGGATGGCTCATGCGGGGCCTGAGAGCTAATCAAAGTCCCTGGGAACCCACTGAGACGGATGAAGCCACAGTCCGCTCCCCTTACCGGGGGGCACATGACAAGGGGACAGAAGTCTCGTTTCTCCTCATTTCAAGTCCACCAATCCCCGGGGGCGAGGTAAGACCTGCTCCTACAAGACTTCATGTTTCCTTGTGTTCTAACCAGTTAGCTCACAAAAGAAAAGTAGGAAGTGTCTGGGACGCCCCATTGTCCTCATGCCGCAGATTCGGCGACCTCGGCTGCACAACAATGTAAGTAACCAGGATTCCAGAGTCCGAAAAAAGGGACTTCTGGGCATTTAAAAAATCCTCGAGCTAAAGCTTATGCATTAAAATACATGCAGCGTTCAAGGAATAGCAATTTAGGTCCTCACGCCAAACCTGTTCACTCTTACTTTATCCACAATTCTAATACACTTGGTTTTTCTGGTTTCACATCCCCTTTTTATAGGAAACAGCAAAGAGGATCTAAGCAGGAAAGGATGACTCTGTTAAAGGTAGTAACACTATTGGCAGCAAGAGGTAACAGCTGGCAGAAAGAGCTAAGGCAAAGCACCTTGAAACCAGAGTGGAATAGACCTAGGCAAGTAGTCACACGCTCCTGAGTCTCTGTATTAGTCCATGCTCAGGCTGCCCTAAATACATACATACATACATAAATACATACATAAATAAATTAGTTAAATTAAAGTAAATACCATAGACCAGGTACCTTAAACAGACATTTATTTTCTCTGAGTTCTGGAAGCTAGAAGTCCAAGATCAGCGTGCCAGCAGGGGTGGTTTCTGGTAAGAGCTCCCTCCCTGCCTTGCAAAAGGCCACATTCTTACTGTGACCCCACTGGACCTTTCCTCTGTGTGCTGCGAGGAGAGAGAAAGCCTTGGTGCCTGTCTCCGTCTCCTCCTGTTCTCATACAGAGAGCAGGCCTGCTGGAGTAGGGCTCCCCCGCTTACGATCTCATTTAACCTTCATTACCTCCTTCAAGGCCCCATGTGCAAATGCAGTCCCAGGGGTGGGGTAGGGCTCCGACTCAGTTTAGTCCGTCACAGCCCCCGTAGTCTGCAGGGCCGCACCCAGTATGACAGCTGATGATCAGAAAGAGTCATCTGGAACAACCTTGAAGTCATGGGTTGTCACTTCTTTATAAGATGGGGGGGAAATATGGGCAGCATTTCATAAAGATTTCCCTTCAACAAGTAGAGAATATTTGCCAAAATATTGAGTTGTAAGGGAGAGAGCTCCATTTAAAAAGAGTAAATATCATTCATTTTTTTAAAAGATTTTATTTATGTATTTGTTAGGGAGAGACAAAGAGTGAGCACAAGCAGGGGGAGCAGCAGGCAGAGGGAGAAGGAGGAGCAGGCTCCCTGCTGAGCAAGGAGCCCCATGCTGACCTTCATCCCAGGACCCTGGGATCTTGACCTGAGCAGAAGGCAGACACTTAACCGACTGAGCCACCTAGGCGTCCCTAAAAAGAATATCACTCTTGCGAAATAATTCTTTTTCAGAGCCCTGACAGAGCTGTGAACAATATCACCTTGAATGAGGGTCCTCTGAAGAGAGTTTAATAAAGGGGCTGTTTACAAAGGTATGGGCAGATAGGGAAACTACAAGGTGGAGAGACAGAGCCCAGTAGCCAGGATGGGAGGGGTGAGATGTATGCCCCTCAGATACATGGGTCAGCCCAGCTCACTGAGCCCCTGAAGACAGAGAAGTCTACCCACAAAGAACCAAAATGTTCACTCCAGGGCTCAGGCAGACCACAGCAAGGAAGAGGGAGATGGAAGGTGAGTAACCTAATCTCTCTCTCTCTATCCACCCTCCTCCCAAGCTCCAGATCTGACCAGAAGTCAGACAGCAGGGGGCCTAGGGGTTGACCGAATGGTTTCAGCCTCTTTGAGTAGAAAGTGGACTTGGAAGAGTAAAGCAAAAATGGTCTCTGACCTGGCCCAAGGTGCACAGGTCACCTTGCCCATCCCTTTGTGCGTTGGGTGCAGGAGCTGGAGCTGGGGAATCCCAACCCTCTCCTGATTTCCCTCTTCCCATCTCTGGCCCAGTTGGATTCTCTTGTCCTCCATAAAAGTGGGGGGGGGGAGGACTCACTTAAAAAGCCTCCCCAGCAAACCTGCTGTTTCTCACCATCAAACATACACAGTGGCCCCTCTTCAACAGGAAGTGGAACTCCTTTCACCCCATAAGGCATTTCCAAATGAAACACCACCACTTATTTATTCCAACCTTGCCCAACCCAGGGCTGGGCCACCACCGGTGCTGAAAGGAACAGAGCCGGAGCCCAAGCCGTCTTCTCCACACCTGCACCGACTGATTCGCACCAAACGGCTCTAATTAGCACATTCCGAGCTATGATTAGGCTTCCAGGGGAAGCATGCAAAATGCCATTAATTATGGATGTGATCTTAAATTATTCACTTGGAATGTTTTTTTTCCTTGATATGCCCCTTTCATCTCCCACTAACTTTTTGTCACATCCAAGAATAGATCCAATTAAGCCTCAAAAAGCGGAAGTTTGTTATGCTAAAGCAAAGGTAAACTGAAAATTAATCACTTTTTTTTTTTCTCCCCAGTTGTGGTGTTGGTGATCAGGAAGCAGCCCAAAGAGGAAAAGGCATTTGATTTTCTTGCCTACCTTTCCTTTCTGCAGCATTGTGGTCCATATGGCTCCTCCGAGCTGCCTTGCTCTTTCTGCTGGGAGCCTGGCTGAGGATGTCTTAGGTGCCCCAGAAGCAGGTCCTAAGCTGAGGATTTGTGTGCGAAGGATGTATTTGGGAAACCAGAAAGGAGCTGGGGAAGCAGGACAAGGAAGGTGAAGCAAGGTACAATTTCAGGCCATGTCTCAGGCTCAGCCTGATTCTGCGGGGGAGCTCTGTAATGTAAACTTCACCTGGCTCTCTAAGGCAAGGGAGCTGAGTCCTCAGACTCCCGCACCAGCCAATCATGGACTCAGGGCTGCTGGGGGCTGAAGGGGGTGCCAACTCCCAGGCATTTACTTGCCTGCTGACTACAAGTGTGAAGTAAGCAGTTCTCAAAGGCAGTTCTTTGAAAAGAACATCAGGCAGAGGCCATTAGAAACAAAGTGGAGCTGGAAACCGACTATACAGAATGGCAGAGTCTCCACTAAAGGGGCCTCAACGGGATCATACACAGAAGAATGGGAGCTGGAGAACAATTCTGTTTCAGGCCCCCAAAGGTCAGCATGCCTGCAGCGTGGTCTGTGGGCATGGATGCTCCGAGCCCATGTGTGGACCCAGCACCGTGCTGTGTGCGGCGGTAGAGATGCTGGCAGATCCCTTGGGGGCTTACCCTCACTGCCAGAAACCCAGCTAACACAAAGGGAAGGACAGAGTGGAGGGTGTCTAGATTAAAGACAGAGATGAATGGTTGAGACTTAATTGCTGGAAGGGTTCATAAATGTGAGTCAGAGCTGGGCTCTGGAGGATGGAAAGGAGAAAGAATGAATCCTTACATACGATGGTTTATGAAAAGTACTCTCCTGCGTGTTTTCTCGTTTAAGGATTGGAATAAGACTCTGAGGTGGTATAATGTCCCCATTCTACAAATGAGAAAAATTGAGGCTGAGAAAGGCCGTGGGGTGACTTGTGTAAGACGTTCCAGGGTCCCGTGGCAAAACCACACCTGGAGTTTTTGGCTTTGGATCTGAAGGCCTGTGTGCTTTCCTCTAGTCACACTGTCTCCCAGGGAGGAGGTCTGCAGACCAGGAGGAGAAGGAAGGGCGTTGGGTGGGAGCAACAGTTGGAGGAAAGGGTTGGTGGCTGAAATGGGCCTATAAAGACCATCAGGAAAAAGGCTCGTTTAATTAATTTACATGTTGTGGTGACATCATAAGCCATTGGTTCCCACCCCCTTGACCTGCCCCTACTTGTCACAGTGGAATGAAATAGTCTCTCTCTAGAAGGAACCTAGGCCCAGAAACAACCCCGAGGGGAAGTGGCTGCCCATCCAGGCCTCTTGCTGCAGACAGGAGCCATGCAGGTGCCCTGAAGGGCCAGCACTCATGCAATATAGAGGCAATGCACATGCAAGCTGAGAGCCAAGGGTGTGTACAGGACAGGAAGGACCCTGTTGGCCAGAGACCCAGGCCAGGGAGGACTGCCCCACATGAGCCAGAGAGGCCAGAACCCAAGAACAACCAGAGATGACAAGGACAGTTCTGCCTAGGGCAGTGGCTGCTGTCCTCCATCTCAGCTCAGTTTCAGGGTGGCATTCAGGAAAGATGTTGTCAGACATTTAGTGAGCATCCACTATGTACTGGACAGAAGTACCTAGCCTCCCATAGACTCTGACTTGAAGTATTTTAAAATCCATTCAGAAATTTTTGGTCCTCCTCCCTTCAAGTGGTGAAGCTAGATTCCCCTGTATATGGGCAGGATTTGATGACTCTTTCCCTAGTCAGCAAAATGTAGAAGTGATGATGTGTGACTTCCAAAGCTAGGTCACAAAAGACATTGCGACTTCTGTCTGCTTCTCCTTCTCTCGAATGGCCTATACTGGGGAAAACCAGCCAGCACAGTGTTAGACCCTCGTGCAACCTTGGAAGAGGCTGAGGTGAGGAGGGACAGAAACTCCCACCAACCCAACATCAACTTGGCAGTCCTGTGAGGGAGCCATGTTGGGAGCCGTTGCTCCTTCTCCTGGGCTCCTCCAACCCCGTCAGTCCTTCAGGTGACTGACATCTTGACTGTAGCTTAATGACAAACCCCAAGCCTCACCACCCAGCTAAGCCATATCCAAATTTCAGACCTAGAAACCATAAGAGAGAAAGAATAGTTATTGTTGTTTTAGCCACTAAGTTTAAGGGGACTGGAGAAGCAGCAAAAACTAACACAACAAGACAGAGTATCCAGAACCCCTTGAAAACAGACTTTCTTGATTCCACCTAAGGCACATATCAGCACAGCATCACAGTAAAAACACGAAAAACCTGAATCCAACAGGTTTAAAAAAAATTAATTCAGCTAACCAATATATAGTACATCATTAGTATCAGAGGTAGAGGTCAGTGATTCATCAGTCTTATATAACACCCAGTGCTCATCAAATCACATGCCTTCCTTAATGCCCATCACCCTGTTACCCCTTCCTCCCTCCCCTTCAGCAATCCTCCATTTCTTTCCTATATTTAAGACTCTCATGATTTTTTCTCCCTCTTCAATTTCTTCCAATCCAGTTTTCCCTCCCTTCCCTTGTGGTCTTCTGCACTGTTTGTTATATTCCACATGTGAGTGAAACCATATGATAATCATCTTTCTCTGATTGACTTATTTCGCTCAGTATAATACCCTCCAGTGCCATCCATGTCAATGTACATGCTAAGAGCTCATCCTTTTGATGGCTACATAGTATTCCATTGTACATATCTGTCACGTCTTCTTTATCCATTCATCTGTTGATGGAATCCAAAACTTTCGAAAATAATGGGCAGCTTTGCTGAAGATTCTTTAGGAAGAGGAGAAATCTGGTAGGAGTTGCATCTCAGAGCAGAGACCCAAACTCCTTACAAACTTCCTTGCCCTCCTCTTCTTTCTGGAGAATGTTCTCTAGATGTATCTGCTTTTGCTGGATCTCCCAGCCCATCTGTGTTCTTCCCCAGTGCTTCCACAGCTAGCATTGTTTCAACACTCTCTTACCTGTTACCCATGGCCAGTACATCAGAGGAGTCACCAGGAAGGACAAATGCACTTGGAAGATTACATAGGCTGGTCCTTTTCACATTCATGTGAGCAGCAGTGACAGATGCACAAGGTCAGTGCAAGTCCAGGGCAGAGCATGTCACCTGCTGGGGGGAGGGGCACCAGAACTTCACAGGCAGACGAGCTAAAACGTGGAAGATAACAGGAGAAGGAGAGGCTGCTCCTGGCTGAGTCCTCAGATGGAGCAAAAGCACCATGACGGGAGGGAGGGTGGCGTGTTTGTGGAGCACTCCTCCATAGCTCTTATTCCTGAAGAGAAAACTCCAGAATTCAGAGAGCTCCAGCCAAACTGCCAAGGAGCTCTGGGATTCTCGGAGCAACTTGAGCTTGCCCTAACCTTGAGTGTCCTTCCCTTCTTGGAAAACAGCCCTCTCTGGTTCAGTTTGGTCACCAAATAGTGCAGAGGGCTTTGGGCCAGCAAGCTCACCTCTCTGGGCCTCAGTTTACTCCTCTGACTACAAGACACTCTGCTGATACAAGAGGCTATGCAAGGTCACATGACTCTCAAACTGTGATCAGCTTAGGAGAGCCTGCAGAACTGGCTCAATGCTGATTCTGAAGCCAAGTCAGGGCCTGGGAATCTGCATTTCAACAAGAGTTTCAGGTACTTCTGCTCCAGGTGGTCCTCTCATTTTAGTAGTTTTCTAAAGTGTCCCGATGCCAAGAATTACCTGGGAAGTTGTGAAAATAGCTTCCAGATCCTGCTCCTGGAGATTTCGTTTCTGGGAACCAGCCTAAGGCAATGTTTCCCAAAGTGTGGCCCCAGGAGCAGCAGCAAGAGGCACATCTAGGGATTTGTTGTACCACCCATGCAAACTGCCAGGCCTCACACTAGAGATACTGAATCAGAAATCTGTGGGCAGTGTCCCCAGTTGCTTGAACCAGCTCTCCAGTTGAGTGTGTGCTTTGCTAAAGTAAGACATCCACTGGCCTAGAGTTTGTGTTACTGAACAATTACGGCAGGTCATTCTTAGCATTGGAAAAGGTTGGGAAGCCTTGCAATCACTAAAGGCATTTCCAGTTCCTACTTCCCAAGGTTCCAGAGAGCCTAGATTCTCCCCAACTTGCCTCTGTGCCTCTCTGGGAAAAGGTGTCTAGGAAACAGCCAGTATTTCCCCTTTTTAAGTAAGATTCAGAAGAACTGGAAACTGTGTGATTACACTCCTCCCCAGTATACACATGCCCCTTGTATACACACACCCACTTCTCCATGCCTGGCATCCAGGGGCTCCTTTGAGAAGTGGAGGCCATGGACAAATGTCCTGAACCTAATATTTACCAAGAATGACGTTGGGTCTGCAGGGTCCACTTCCTTTTATTAATTCATTCCCGCCAGCTGACATCTCATTTTCTGGAAGGTGACCTGTGAAGCCTGGTTCCCTCGCCCCTTCCCCCCAACCCCTCTCCTTTTCCTCCCTGCAAAGCAAGAGCATCCCTCAAAGAATAACAAGGAGATTGGAGCAGGTTCTGGGCCCACTAGTCATCAGAAAGATGAACAACTTCCTCTGCTCCCCTTTCAATACATTGTTAATTCTAGGGAAGACCCTGTGTCTCAGGACTGTGGCAAGGAAGGGCCATTCCTGGTCCCTCAGTGTGCTTTGGCTCCAGAAGACCCTTTCTTCTTTCCCTTTCTCCTAGGGTGCCTAAAATCCCACAACAAACTGCAGCAAACTCTCACCTACACACACACACACACACACACACACACACAGACACACACACACACACACACACACACACATATTATTTATGCACCCATCCAACTATTCATTCTTTCAGCATTTATCTATTCAGCACGTTCTTGGGCTCAATAGGAGTTGAAGGTGCTTGTGATTGCTTGATCCGAAAAAAATATTTAAGCCTTGGCAGACAAAGCTTGATCCCGGTGGCTGCATTAGAGCTTCCCCAATACCTGATAAAGGGATCTTATAGGTAGAGAGGATGGAACTTGGGTTAGGAGGGTGGGGTGAGAGATGGCATTGGGGAAAAAAAAACCCAACAACAAAAAACTTGTCTGCCTTTAATTCCTTTAATTCACCCTAGACACATGTTTACTGGGCAGTTCACACAATAGGGGCTCGAGAGAGGCAGTACAGAGTATGACCGGCAAATTCTGGGCGCCAGGGTATATCACCCAGTGGATTTCCTCCTGTGTTGTTTGAGAGGCATGGCGGCGTTGGGGGCAGAGCCTCAGTTCAGTGGTCGAGAGGACTGAATGGTCTCGAGCAGATCCTCCTGAGCTGCCATCTTGGAGAAGCCAGTTTATCTGTAAGCCTTCTAACTCCCACAGTTAGTGAGGGAGCTCTCTGCCAAATGCAGGTCCTCATAACCACCCTGCTGTTACAAGCAGATGAGATGGGATGGCCGCACCTTGCAGGCTGGGGAGAGCTGTGTGGCCTGAGTCATTCTACAAAGATATATCTAGCACCTACTATCTGCCAGACACAATTTAACTGGAGGTCAGTGAACACAATGGACAGAAATCCTTGTTGTCACAGAGTTTCTGGGGCAGGGGCAATGGATGGTGATTAAACAGAAAGCAGGTAACAGATAACACCATCTGGTTAGCTTGACTACCACAGTGTCAAGGGCTCTGGAGAAATATATAGCAGAGTGAGCGGGTTAGGAAGTACTGAGGAAAGGGGATGCTGCCATTTTATATAGAATGGCTAGGGGTGCCTGGGTGGCTCAGTCCATTAAGTGTCTGACTCTTGATCCTTGATCTCAGCTCAGGTCTTGATCTCAGGGTCCTGAGTTTAAGCTCTGCACTGGGATCCACACTGGGCTTGGAGCTTACTTTGAAAAAAAAAAGGAATGGCCAGAGAAGTTTTTTAGTAAGGGGCAAAGTGACCCCTGAATAGGAGCTGAAGGAAGTGGGGAGGGAATCACAGTGTTATCTGGGAAAAGAGCATACCAGGCAGAGGAAACTGTAAGTGCAAAGGCCCTGAGGTGACTGTGGCTTGCAAAGCGCATCAAAGTTGCTAATGGAGGGGGAGCCAATTGTTAAAGTTTCAGAAATTTTGACAGACACCTTCAAAACACAACTGTTATTTAAAATTATACTACATAGGGTTACCTGGCGGGCTCAATCAGAAGGGCTTCCTACTCTTTTCTTTTTTTTTTTTTTTTTAAGATTTTATTTATTTATTTGACAGAGATCACAAGTAGGCAGAGAAGCAGGTGGAGAGAGAGGAGGAAGC
>NC_081561.1:63077471-63196511 GCF_022355385.1 Mustela nigripes
TACTCTTTTCTTTTTTTTTTTTTTTTAAGATTTTATTTATTTATTTGACAGAGATCACAAGTAGGCAGAGAAGCAGGTGGAGAGAGAGGAGGAAGCAGGCTCCCTGCTGAGCAGAGTGCCTGATGCGGGGCTCGATCCCAGAACCCCAGGATCATGACCTGAGCCCAAGGCAGAGGCTTTAACCCACTGAGCCACCCAGGTGCCCCATCTTTTTTTTTTTTTTTTAAGATTTTATTTATTTGTCAGAAAGAGAAAGAGAGAGCACAAGCAGAAGGGGCAGAGGGAGAAGCAGGCTCCAGTCTGAGCAAGGAGCCCGATACAGGACTCGATCCCAGGATCCTGGGATCATGACCCTAGCTGAAGGTGCCACTGAGCCACCCAGGCATCCCAGGGCTTCCTACTCTTGATCTCAGAGTCACGAGTTCAAGCCTGAGGTTGGGTATAGAGATTACTTTAAATAAATAAAACCTAAAAAAACTAAAATTACACTATATAAATTATATATACTCTATGTTATATAAATTAAATACTATATCAAAAATATTAATATTAAATAATTATTAAATAATATATCAAAAAGAAAAGCAATAAATATTCAAAACCCATTATTTCCTAATTAGCTACACTGTACTATGATCCGTACTCTTCAGATTATTTACATCTCTTGTGTCTGGTGTAAATAGCATAAAATGGAGTGCTATCAGGCATCTTTTCCGAAATATGCATAAAGTGACAGCATGTCGGTAGCTTCCAACCAGCCATGCTTGGGAGTATTTATTTACACCAGGGAAATTGGTGAACACTACTAATCATTTTGGCTTCTTCTTTTCTCCAGATAGCAGATTTTTAACACTTTCTAGCCCACTGCACCCTGCAGAACTGATCTGAGGCAAGAGCTTCCTTTCAAGCCGGAAGGTCTCTGAGTCCAAAGGAGGCTGCGGGAGGTGGTGCTGAGAAAAATCTCAGGTAGAGACAATCAGAGTGTGTTGGGCAGGACCTCCAGCCCCAACTTCCTCCCTGAGTCTCCATATTTCTCTTGGAGCTGTCCCTATTGCCTTATTGCCTCTATGTCTCCAATTTCCCAGAGGACTGCCGCTGATCCCTTATTTGCTCAATTCAGTTTAGGGGTCCATCTGAGCTCCTTTGTGTGCCTGGCCCCGTGCTTACAGCCCCCAAGGTATGATGATGATGATCACAGTTAACATGCATTCAGGTAGACATGGTTATCGTCCTCCTCTCATAGGGACTCTGAAGCACAGAAAGATTTAGCAACTTGGGCAAAATTGCACAGCTAGTAAGTAGCAGTCATAAGTTGAACCCAGGCCATGGTTCCGAGAACCTGCACTGTCAACCAGAAAGTGATGCAGCGAGATGAGAAGTGGAGGCCCTAGCCTCAGGGGGCTCATGCAGAGATTGGGAATGTCTGCACCTGGAAGGATAGATGACATTTGCCGGGAAGAGATGGCACTCAGAAGAGGGGTTCCAGGTGGAGGGAACAACCAGTGTGAAGGTCCAGTGGGAGGGTTAGAAAGGGAAGTGTTTGGGAATAGCCAATGGCCCTTTGAGGCTTTTTCCATATCCTCACTAATATTAGAGAAGTCTGCCTTTGGGTGCTTGAAAGCGACAACTTTCCCAAAATAATTTATTTTCAGGTTTGTCTGTGTCTGATAGTTCTTTGCTTAGTGATTCACATTTCACTCCAGGCAGTAGTAAAGTGAATTACTTTTCTGAACAGAGACTGGGGAAATTGAGCACGCGCTTGTGTGTGTGTGTGTGTGTGTGTGTGTGTTGAGGTGGGAGGTGGTAGGGAGGAGCACATGCAGCATGAATCTGGCTTGGGATTAGCATTTTCCTCAAGTCAGTTGATTATGTGTCTTGAGCAAGGTTGGGTAGTAGAGGCTGGTGGGAGGCTGGGCAGGGAGGGGGATGGTTGTGCACAGATGTCCCCATCACCCTCTCTCATGGTTCAGAATCTGCTGGTCACTCTCAAGGGGTTAATGGGACAGTGAACATCTCTGAGTCAACTGTTGTATAACCAACACTCTCTATAAGAGCATCTGGGCAATAAATCTCCCTTGGAATGACAAATCACTCTTTTTGAACACTGAGCAGAGCCATGCCATATGCAGAATTTCCATCTCCCTAGATAAGCCTGTTGGCCACTTTATACCTGCTCCTTTGAACTGTAAGCTCGCCATGGGCATCTTAGGGATTGTATCCTATAAGTTTAATGCTGCTTTGGTAATGGGTTGCAGAAAACAAAAAGGCCCCAATGGAAATTTCCAATGGGCTTTGGAAAAATACTCTTGGGCAAGATAAGAAATTTTTTTTTTTTTGCCTGGAATTTTAAAAAGGAGACTGCTGGTGAACAGAACCCAGGGACTCATTTCTCTAGAAGGTACCAGAGGTTAGGAAAATCTTGAGGGCACTCACTACTCCAGCCAGAAGCACAAGATCTCTAGAACTGAGGACTCTGGTCTGAGAGGTGAGTGATCCAGGACAATGTCCATTTGACATGGCAGAGGAAATTATGGAATAAGGCCACTGCACCCAAGGTGGGCCAATGGTGAAAATGTGGGTTATATGTGTCTGGAGGGGCTCCTGCAGAGGTTCAGAGGTGACTCTTTTGTACATGTAGTTATTGGGGATTGCTCATTCTGAATCTAAAAAATTGGTCAACCTCCTCCAAATCAGAACCTTTAGCTACTTCATATTTTCCTTTTTGCCTGGGCTACCAGGACATTCAGAGGTAAAATTAGTGTTCAGGTAGTGACCAGACATTCCAGGTTCTTGATATGTCTATTTCTTGGTGACTCTGGTTTTGGTCCTTGTTAAAACTGTGCTTAAAGAAAAGCGGGGTGGGGGGGGGGGTGGGTGGGTGCGGTGGGCACCTGGGTGACTTGGTTAGTTAAGAATCCAACTCTTGATCTGAACTCAGATCTTGATCTCAGAGTCCTGAGTTCGAGCCTTGCATTGGGCTCCACACTGGGTATGGAGCCTATTTAAAAAAATATATATATTAGAGGCATATAGTACTAAAATAGAAGTACTTTTCAAGGATGCCTAGGTGGCTCATTTGGTTAAGTGTCTGCCTTCGGCTCAGTCAAAATCGTAGTTCCTGGGATCTAGCCTCGCATTGGCCTTCCTTCTCAGTGGGGAATCTGTTTCTCCCTCTTCCTCTGCCCCTCCTTTTTGTTAAAAGATTTTAAATAAGTAAAATCTTAAAAAAAAAAAATAAAAAAGACGTGCTTTTCAAAAGCAATCCTTACTTGCAAAGAGTGACTCTTCTTGAGGCCTGCAGAAGAAAGGTCACTGGGGAAGAACTACCTGATTAGCAAAGGGGGCCTTTGCTCCCTCTCTGTGTGGTGTGGCTCTCCTCACCTTCAGGACCCTCTGTTTCCCTCATACTGATCCTCACTTGGTACCTCTAATAACGCTACCTCCCCAGTGGTTCTAGATTCTCCACATCTGTCTGGCACCACCCCACCCAAGTCCATCCAGGCGTCATCCATCCAGTCAGCCAGCCGGCCATCCAGTCATCCACGCCCCCCTCCACTCTTTCAACAAACATTGAACATTTTTCCTCTGTACTAGTAATATAAAGATACCAGGACTCAAGTCTAGCAGACTTTGCATCTAGTAGGGTAGTAGATTTGCCCATGAATAAGTTCAAGAGGTGTTAGACAGCTGGGAGGACAGTCAATACAGGGTTCAGAGAAAAGGAGAAAGCATAGGCTTTGGGGACAGCCTGTCTAGGCTTCAGATCCTTGATAGTTATGTGACCTTGGGCAAATTACTTGACTTCTCTGTGTCTGTCTTCTCAACTGTTGAATGGTATCCCACTGTACCTACCTCAGAACGTGGTTGTGATGGTTACCCACTGTTCCGTAACAAAGTATTCCAGCCATCTTATTATATCGCATGACCTGGTGGGTCAGGTACATAGGCAAGGTTTGGCTGTTTGATGATTTGCTCTGCATGGTGTCAGCTGAGGTCACCCAAAGTTTACCCAGCTGGCCTGGAGGGTTTCAGATTGCTTCACTCACGTGACTGGAAGGCTGGGTCTAGCTGGGATGTGGACTAGAATGTTCAGATGTGCTCCCTCCAGCATGAACATCTTGGGCTAGCCAGACTCCTTACATGGTGGTCCAGGGCTCTTGAAGAGACTGTGCCAAGAGATGGAAAGGAAGGCTGCTAGGATCTTCAGGCCTGATCTAGAAACGGACACAACACCACTTCTACCACAGTCCATTTGTCAAAGCAGACCTCGAACCTGTCCAGTTTCAAGGTGAGAGGTCACAGACCCCATCTCTCTAGTGGAGGAGTGGAAGGAGTCCATGGCCATTGTTTAAGTCACCATGGATACAAAAAAGATGAAATGAGTTTAGTACACAGAAAGCAATTAGAGCAGTGAGTGGCAGAATAAGGGCCATAAAAGTGTTTGTTGTTAATGCTATCATTATCCCTCCTTGAGCTGAGTTTTAAAAGGTGAATCTGAGCTCTCTTAGTAGACAAGGAGCTGTGGAGAGAGGGGATTGGAGAGTTCTAGTTAGATCATATTGTTTGCACATATTTGTATCTTGTGAGCAATTGGATGAGAGTTCCTGGCCTTTGCTAATTGAAAGTAGATGATCAGACCACCAATGTATGCAAAACATGTAACTGACTAGTAATTAACCATCTCACATTCCTCTTAAGAAGGAGCAGGAACCTAATGTAGTGGGAGACATGAAGGACAGGATGTCGCTTGGAGGCCACCTCCTCACTCAGGATGTGCAGGCTCAGCTCTGAGGGGCTCACGGACCCTAGGACACACAGATGAGCAGACACAGCTCTGGGCTGCTTGCCTGGGTTCCCCCTCCCGGAGCCCACTGCCTAATTGGAAAGGGCCATTTCAACATCTTAACAGAAAATGGAGTTTTTCTTTCCTTGATGTCGTGATTTGACTGGGAGTTAGCAAAGCATCAGTAGAATCCTAAATGTCTACTTAGAAAAATCAAGCCTTCATCTCGGCTTGGCACGGGGCTCCGCTCTCCCCTTGTGGGAGGAAGATAAAACGCTTTCATGCGTGTCCCCCTGCCTGTGAACGCGGGCTGGTTAAACATCTCTGGTAATGGCTGAGCTGTGCCAAGGATTTTATCTCTTCCCAGGAACAGTTCCTGCCTTTAAATGGCTTCCACAGGGAAGAGCCATAACGCACACTCAGAACACAGGCTGAGAAGAACGGCTTCAGGGCGCAGGGAGTTGTAGAGGGACAGGCTCAGCCATGGTGTGAGCCTTCGGCCCTTTACACAGATTACCTTATGGAATGGAATCCTCACTACAGTGGAGGACAGGGGTGGGGGAAAGAATGAGGGTTATTTTGACCTCCTTTTACAATTGACAAACCTGGAACTGAGAAAGGCTGAGTAGACTGCTCAAGGTCATGCCCATGGCATGGACCAGAATTACAACAGCTATCCAAGTGTGTCTGACACTTGTATTTTTATTCTACCAGGAGGTAGGTGGGTCTTCCCCATCTCCCCTCCATTGCTCTTCACCCTGTTGCAAACCCTCATACAGACAAGAACCTCTGAACTCAGAGGGTCCCCACTCTGACAAATGATTAGGGTCCCAGCTTGGTTATATGGCTTCTTTAGGAAGATCTCAAAACATGGTGTGTGCTCAATTTGAACCTAGAATGGAGAGCACAAGGTGTGCTGAAAGAGAAGGAAAGGGAGGCATTTTAACAGAGCCTTAAAAGAAGGGTGAGAGAGGAACAGTAGACAGATCATTTTCTTGCTTGGGGAACCAAGAGCTGTGGGTTCCACATTCCAACCATTTTGTTAAGACACCATTTCATAACTTTGGAAAAATTATGTCTCTACTAAGAGCCCCAGTTTATTCATTTTAGAGTTGAGAGACTCTGCTCTAGGCTTTCTGAGGTCTCTGAGTCCTAAGACTCTGGAAATTTATCAGGGCTGCTGCATACAGTTGTATGGGCTGTGCACTATACAACTCCAGGTAAGTGCCCCTCACAGACTGCCATGTGAGTTGTACATTGCAGTAGGCCTGGATTCTATAAAGGCAGGATGGAAAAAAGGACATAAGTAGGTGGTGAGGTAAAGTGGGGAAGGGTTCCAAGCAGGGAGATGGAATGGCCTGTGACTACTCTTTTCTCCAATTAAGAGGTAGGCAAGTACTTACACTGCATAAAGGAGTGGTCAGGCAGGTATGTCTGATTCTGTAGAAGAGGATCTGTGGGGTTTGACTCTAATTACACTCACTACCCACATCTGATTAGGACCACTTAGATTGGCTCTGATTCAGAACCATAGAGCTGGTGTACTAGGCAGAGTTCCCTTTGATATATGAGATGTGGGGTCACTGGTTTTCAGAAGCAGCTTCCTATCAGAAGTCCTCCGTGACTGAGTCCTATAAGCCTACAGACCCTCAGCCATACTTCCTTCAGGGTTTAGGTGTATGCTCTGTACTTGCTGATAAACTACTGCCTCTAGAGACACAACAGTTTATCCCCCCTCAGACTGGGATCCATGAGGGCAGGACTGTGTCTCCTTCTAAGACTGGGGGTTCCTGAGGACAGGGCTGTGTCTCCTCCCTCAGACTGGGGCTCCCTGAGACAAGACTGTGTCTCCCCTCAGACTTGGGCTCCCTGAGGCAGGACTGTGTCTTCTCCCTTAGACTGTTTACTGACCTCAGAAAGATGTCTCCATTCTTAAATTATTTGCTGTTCACTGAGGACCTATTAAGTGCCAGGCACTATTTAGGAACTCAGAATATTATGTCAATAAACAATAAACACTGTTTAACAATAAGTGCTAAGAAGAAAATAAAGTCACTAATGTATGACAGGGTTGTATGGCTATTCCAGTTGTGGTTTACAAAGACCTTTCTGAACAGGGGCTTCTGATCTGAGATCAAATCATAAGAGGCAACCAGCCCTAGGAAGGTCCAACTGCAAGTGCAAAGGCCCTGAGGTAGGTAAAGAGGAACAGAAAGGTCGGTGTGTCTTGACCTAGTGGCACAGAGATGAGGTCAGAGAGGCTGGATTAGGCACTATGGAGATGTCACCAGGCCTTGTAGACCACAGTGATGAGTGGAAGCTGGCAGGGAAGTGGTTGACTCCCATGCCCTGGGACGTCCCTGAACTTTCTGTGGCTTTTCTGTGATATTCTGACTGGGCTGAATGTCTGCATATGAGAACTCTGTAGCCTGTTTCACCCTTCTCAGCTCCCTCAGCTGCTCCCAGCAATAAAGGTGAAATGTGCTGCTAGTGTGATTTCCTTTCTGCAGTCACCCAGGCCCAGATCACCCCCCTTCCCTGCCTGCCTGGGGACAACACTCCATGAATTCCCTGTTCCTCCAGCCTTGCTATTACAGACCTGGTCCTGGAGTTCAGCTCTCATTTCCTGCTCTTTAGCAACATCTCTATCAAGCCAGTGAGGGGAAGACCTCCTTGACCCCAAGTTTGGATTTACAGATGGGGTGCCTGAGAAGCGTGTGGCTAGAAGCTAGACGCTAGAAGCGGCTCAGGAACCTCGCCTCCGGTCGGTCTTATGAAGCTGAGGCCCCCTCCCCCACCACTATCCAGCCCTTTCTCCACTCCCACATCCCAGACAACCAATGACAGGGGTCAGTAATTGCCTGGCCTTGTCATGTCCCCCACAATCGGGCCAGGAAGGGGCCAGGCTAGGAAGTCACTGACCTATTGATGAAATTTGGCAGATTGTTTAACCTCTCAGGTTCTCCATTCTCCCATCTGTAAAATGGGAATAATGGCATGGACTTTGCAGGGTTAAAGTTAGAGAAGAAATACTTGGGAGGGGGCTCCCCACGTCGTACCATGTAACATATCTCATACTGACTATGTATCAGGCACTCGTCCTCGTTTTTACTGGGGACATCTCATTTGGCCTTCATAGCCCCATGACCAAGGTACATTGTGATCCCCATTTCTCAGATGAGGACACCAAGGTAGAAGGAGTCCACCCAGCTCTCCGGAAGGCTATCAGATGGGGGTTCTCAGCTAGGGATGCCACTCTCTCCCTAGGGGACATGTGGAGACAGGGGCATGTGGTTTGGGGTTGTCACAGCATCTGGGGTGGGCAGGCAGGATTCCCGATCAATGTGTCCCCTGGACAATGTGTGGAATAATCCTACACAAGAAGAACTGACCGACCCCTAGTGACAATAGCATCCTAATTTGAGAAATACTCCTTCCAGAACAACTCCTCATGAACAGAGAAGAGACTGAAATCCAGATCGGACCTGGTGCACCAGGTCAGAGCTAGGACCAGAGCCATGTTCCCCAGGACAACCAGCACCTTCACCACACAGAGCGCAGGCCAGGATTTGAACTGCTTTAACCTGCCTTCAGGATCAGGCAGGCAGGCCTCGATGAGTCAGGCCCCTGTGATTCCCCAGTTCCCTGCCTACACAATGACCCCCTCACCCAGCCTCAGCGTGAAAGGTGACCTCCATTAGCTTTAATCAGGGTCTCAGATGACTACTGCCCACAGCCACCTCCCACAAAGAGAAGGTGTTGATCGTGATATTTCTGCCCTCAGTACCCTGTAATTAATAATTGCCATTAATCTGGCACACTTTGTCAAATAACGCAGGGCCTAATTGGCTGCAGAGATTTTCTCCTTTTGATTGAGACAGTCCTAAGCGGTTCTGCAGCCAGCAGCCTGTAACTCAGCAGGACCTGTCAAAGGCTGCAGTAGGATAATTTGCATGACATTTAGGGAGCAAAGGTGAGCAAAGGGGTGGAGGAGATGGGCCTTTTGAGCTGGGGACAGAGGGGCAATGATTAGGAAGTGCTGGGATAGATTTATTGAACTCTTGACTCCCTCTGGATGCCAGGCTGAGCAGCACAGGGTTCTTCCTGGTCTTGGTCCAGCCCTACTTCCTATTTCCACTTGTGAGTATGTGGGTGTGGGGTAGACAGGCTTCTTTGTGACCTAGTAGGGGAGGGGGGCATTCCCTCCTTTTTGTGGTCCCTGGTTGCATCTGTTAAAATTCTTTTTATTGTTAATGATAGACCACTTAGCCTGGCCTTAGATAACATGATTGAATGAATAAATTATTGAAAAGTTAAGAGAGAGAGAGAGAGTGAGTCCTGGCTAGCTTCAGGCATGGCTTGTTCCAGGGATCCCCACTGGCATCAGGACTCAGAGCCCACTTCTTTGCTATTCTCTTGGCTCTGCTCTACTCCTGGATGAGTTTTCTATTTTGGCCACCACCCCTCCCCACCCACCCACCACCACAATAGTGGCAATGCCACCAACCGGACACCAAGAATCTTCCTCTGAGGGGCCCCAAAAAAAAAAAAAAAAAAAAAGACAGAGAGAGAGAGAGAGAGAGAGAAAGTAGCTTTGGAGAAGCCCCTGGCAAATATCTCACAGCTCACTGACCCAAATCTGTGGTGTGTTCCCTCCACTTCTTTCCTCCAGTATCACTATGGTCCAGGTGATGGAATTAGTATCCCTGGGGTCATATCATCATATTTGTTACATAGAATAGGAATCAGCCACGGGGCGCCTGGGTGGCTCAGTGGGTTAAAGCCTCTGCCTTCAGCTCAGGTCATGGGAGCGAGCCCCGCATGGGGCTCTCTGCTCAGCAGGGAGCCTGCTTCCTCCTCTCTCTCTGCCTGCCTCTCTGCCTCCTTGTGATCTCTATCTGTCAAATAAATAAATAAATTAAAAAAAAAAAAGAATAGGAATCAGCCAATTATGACCCCTGAGCCAAAGGACATGTGTTCACAGATAGTGTTCTTGGAACACAGCCATGCTCTTTTTTTTTTTTTTTTTTCCTTTGCATATGTAATATCCCTAAGTAATTCCCCTGGCTAACATGTATCCAGTGCTTATCTGGGCCGGGTGCTGTATGGATTTGTTTAGTCCCCATAAGCACCCTATGAGGTCGGGATGGCCAAGTCCCACCTTACAGATGAGAACAATGAAGGCTGGAGAGATAACTTGTCCCAAGTCACATAGCCTGTGTGGGTCCTCTGGGAAGCAGACTTTAAGATTTACTGAGGTTTATTAGAATTAATGCCTGTGACAAATAGAAAAGGGGAAGGGAGTGGAATTGGGCCAAGAGAACCTTCAAACCATAATGTAGACCTGAGAGCTAGGAAAGGAAAGGGGAGGGGCAGTGCCTCCCACTACCATGCACCATGATGGAGTCTTTGCCAGCCCCATGTGGAGCAGAGCGCACTCAGAGGACACTTCCAGCACCCTGCTGTGGTCACTGCTGTGGCTGACAGGGAGGAGCTGGCCCAGGCTCCACAGCTGAGGTGGACCCTAAAGGTGCTATGGCCTGACATTGTCTACCAACCACCCTCCTGACAGCAGGAATTTGGAACAGCAAATTCCTTCTTGCAGGGGAATCTGAGAGGCATGCTTCTGTGGCTGCCTCACAGCTTGCAGCTCCAGAATAACCCAGGACCCAATCTCTAGCAGTCTGGGCCAGAGGCTTGCATGCTGATGCCCCTGCTCTTCCTCCTGCTGGGTGGGGTGGAGCAGAGAAAGGAACTGAAGCTGAAGCCTGGGTCCTATCTCCGCCTCCACCAACAATGGGTCCTGGGGCAAGCCACTGCATTCATTCATTCCATTCATTTATTCAGCCAGTCAGTCCAACACCTCGTGAGCATTTGGGGTGTGTTGCGTCCTAGGCTAAACCCCAATTCAAATGTAGGCCATGGCTTCACGGAGCTCTCTTGCGGGAATGGAGGACCACCGGAGGACCGCAGGAGCTCACAGCAGGGCTGGACAATATCATAAGATAGGGATAGGCACAACAGAGTACAGAGATCTGGATGCTGTCCTGGGCCCCCATCTCCATCTGAGAAAGGGAACAGTTGGACTCGAGGATCTCTGAGATTCTATAATAATCAGCTGTGGGTCCAGGCTGGGGAATCATGGGGTCTGCTCCAGCAGATCACAAGGCCGGGATGGGGGTGAAGACCTGGCCAGGGAGGCAGCCTGAGTCTGTATAAGCTGGGACATGCACAGCCACCTGTCCCTGCTTCCCAGAGGTGGCCTGTTCTGTCTCCAAGCTGCATAGTGAGTCACTGACCTGGGGGCAGGTTCGCACCCTCTGGTTCTGGATACAATGCTCTTGGTATCCCAGGCTGCAGGACAGGCCCTCCATCTCTGCCTTCCTGCCAACCGCTGGTCCAAGCTGAGAGCCAGGCCAGCTGGGCAGGAACCATCAGTTAAACAACAGACATTCATCAGCTGATAGATGAGGCCTAGGGAGATCAGCAAACTCATTTGAAAAGGCAACCACCTCGAATTTCCTTAGTCCTTTTCCTTACCCAGCCTTGTCCAGACACATGACCTTGAAGAGGTCTCTTATCTTTCGCAAATTATTGCCAGGAAAATCTATGGCCAATTAAACAAGCAAAGGCTCCTTTTGTACCTTTTACTTGTGCTCTCTTAAATAAGCTCTGGCCTGAGACACGCGAGAAGATGCTGGCTTCGCCGCTTCTCTTCATCAGAAGAAACATCTTCCCCCACACACAGGCTCCAGGGTTCGGTTATTAAAACAGCAAAACCCAAATGCTTCCAAGATAAACTCCTGATAATGCGATAATAGCAGTCACCCTGGAGAATTCCAATTGGTGCCTCTCACCAGGGGAAATGTCATCAGCAAGCAAGCATCCGGGCTAAAACAACCCCACAGGTAATTTGCTGGTTTACTGCTCAGGTGTAAAACACAAATGCGACTGGGTTCCAGTGGCCAATGGAAGAGCATTGACAGGGACTCCTGGGTGGCTCAAGTCATGATCCTAGGGTCCTGGAATCCAGTCCTGCATCTTCCTCTCTGCTCGGGGGGAAGGCTGACTCTCCCTCTGCCTACTGCTCCCCCTGCGTGTGCTCTCTCTCTCTCTGACAAATAAACCAAATCTTACAAAAAAAAAAAAAAAAAGAAAGAAAGAAAGAAAGAAAGAAAGAAAAAATGAAAAGAAAATTATTGACAGTGAAAAGTCCTTTTCCTCAACTTTGCCAGTGAAAGATCCAGAAACACCAGGTGCCCCTGGTCCGTAGAGTCTTCCTCTCTCTCACTCCAAAGCCATTTTGGGCCAGTGTTAAGAAACATGTGGACGATGGGGACTTGGGGGTAGAGGAAGCCCAGAATTTCGTCCTTACAGTTAGCCAGATCCCACCCACCTACTGACAGAAATGTTGTGGTTCAGAGCCAAGGGCCAAGATAAAACTCTTGAGATGAGATGTCTTCTTTGCAAAATGGTGGTATAATCAAAGTACGGGGAAGGACCCCATGGGCAGAAAGAGCTGTGCTGGGGTTGTGAGGGGCGACTGGTTATTTACCTCCAAGTTGGGAGGGGGTCGGAGACAGCACAAATCTCCACGGTATTTTGGAAGCAAAGTTTCCCGGACCTTGAGGGGGCTAGCTCTCCTTAGGAAAAGGTCATTTATTGCTGTTCAGTAAAAACTCAATCACGAGCCCCTGCAGATGTAAATCAGTGGGCCCTGGGCTTGGAGGATAATTGCTAACGGGTACCTTGGGGGGTAGAAATAAGGGAAGTTTCCAAAGGAATTTTTATATGCTGCAGAAGACTTACAGGATTGGGGGTGGGGGGGTGGGAAAATGTTAGGCTAAGACTGCCTTTTGCCCTTAGCAAAGTGTTAACATCGAGGCAGAGGAGCTCCCCTAGGAAGATCACTCTTCGTGTTGCAAGGACTTGTCAGTGTGCTGTAGGCAGTAAGGAAATTAAATTTTTTCTTTTGCCTTTGTTTCCCACATCACCTACCCTCTCCCAGCTTTGCCAGTAGCACAGCATGTGGCCTACTCCTCACTGTGCCCCCAGCTCAAGAGTCCTTGTCTGGTCTCTAATTTTCTTTTAGTTTCTGCCTGTTGATTCTCTCTCTGCTCTTTTTTCTGTCCTACTTCCTCCTCTTCTCTTCTCCCTCTCCCGAGGTTGGTCCTCGGTGACGGCTCTTCAACCTGTGTGTCCTCCTGTGAAAGTAGGCAGCTGGTTAGGCTTTAAAGGATGCCTAGAAACTAGCAAATGGGGAGTTAAGCCCTTTTATCTGGAAAGGTAGCAACCTGCCTTGCCGCCAAGAAGCCAGATCAGAGCAGACAGGCCCAAGACCAAGAGAGTCGGAGACCCCAGCCAAGTGAAGGAGCAAAGCACAAAGCCCTGCTCCCAAAGATATCCCCTTCCTAAATAATAAATTCTACCCTTCAGATACCATCTGCAGTAAAAGAGAGACCCAGATCCTGGACACAGCTGTTCCCTTGAGCTCCCCACTCCCACATCTCAAGTGTACTCTCTCTTTAATAAACTCTTTCCTTGCACAACTCAACCCCTGTTCGGGTCTATCCACTGGGCAACACTACCGCTCACATCAGGAAATTCCTTCTAAGCCCTAGGCCAGTCTTGGGGTGTCTCAGCCACATTTCCTCCCTCCCCTCACTGTTCTCACTCTGGTGATCGCAGTCTGGTCCAAGGGAATGGTCAGCCTCCCCAGCAGGCAGAACTAGAGCCACCCAAAGCTGCCGCCAGCCCAAGGGGCAGCTCTGTGTCCACTACATGGAAGTGTCCCTTCCTCCGGGCAGATGCCATTTCCATAGCAGAGGGAATATCCCAGAGGACTTTAGCCACATGCTCTCCCTTGGCCAGGTATCCCTGTGTACAGGGCAGGGAAGACAGGAATGCCAGGACCTATTCTCTGCAAGACGCAGCTCTGGGGATAGGAACAGAGGAGACCTCTGTGGGCTAAAGGGAGTCCTTTCCACTGCTAGGGGCAAAGCAACAGCTATCGACAATTTTGGGGTATAGACTTAAATGGAGAGCTTTTTTAACATTGAAGATTCCTCCTCCCCCCAGGAAATCTGCAGGACCTGGGGTGGTCTGGGACCCCAGAATCAATCTCCCCAGGGGACTGAGCTGCAGGCCACACTTTGAGAATCCCTGGTTCCCCAGTGCATGGCCCCAGGACCTTTTCAAATTTGCATTCCAAGAATGAACCCACGTTAGCTTTTGCTCCCCAAATAATTATATTAACCTGTAAGTTTTGTACATGTAATATTGAGAGCTAGGCTATTAAGTGATAGAAAGAAAAAAATTGTTAAAGATAAAAATAAATATACCTGGAAGATAAAAATCTTAAAGATAAAAATAAATGTACCTGGAAGTTGCAATATTTCCTTCCTGCCAATGCCCCTCCCCCATTCTGTCTTTTAACTCTCAGGGTTAAGGTCCTCCCCTCTGTGGAGGCCAAGACCACAGAGACTGGGAGAAGAGCTTTAGCCACTGAGAAAGGGAGTCACCACACGGGGAGGGGGGGCGCAGATTCTCACCCAGTCCTACCCTCTGCCTTCCTAACCCGAATTAGCAATGCTGATTCCCAGGATCCCACTCCTGATGACCAGGGTGACATCTCAGGCTTTGCTTCCTTCCGCTGTGTTCCTCCTGATTCCATTTTTTTTCAGAGAGGACAATGGAGCTATGGCGGGTCATGGCAGGGCCCCGTTGGCTTTTGAGGTGCTCCTTGACAGTGAATGCTGTAGACCTATGCCCCATGGTTTTGCCTTGCACTGAGGATGTTTGGACATTTCTCTCTGTCACGTTCGGCCTCAGCCAACATGCTATGAATCAGGGGTGTGCTGATTTAGTGGTATGTCATATTTCAGGGGACAAGCTTCCTCACCTGTAAAATGAGATGGTTGGCCTGAGGGTTTGCTAAGGCCCCTTTCAGCTCTGACAAGGAGTAGGGGGTCCGTAAAGCTTGGTGGTAGCATTCAAGAGTAATAGGTAAGTGGGGACACTCAGAAAACAACAGGGAAGAGGAGAAGCTGCTTAGTAAGGAGATAACCATCTTCCAGCCAGTTCTCAGGGAGCGAAGGACATGAGAAAACCAAGGTTACTGAAGCAAGGACAGTAGGACCACTGGGCCTGGAACCACGCAGGATCAATAGCCATGGGATCTGGATCTAGAGCAACCTCTGCCCAGAGCAAGTTCCCTGAGCAAATGTTGTTTTTTCACAGCCTCAGCTGCTTTTTCCAGACAGGAAGGCTTGGATGATCACCATGGTCCTCATCATGGGTATCATCTAAAATGGGTTTTTTGGGGGGCACCTGGGGGGTTCAGTCAGCTAACCATCTGCCTTCAGCTCAGGTCATGATCCCAGGGTCCTGGGATTGAGCCCCGAATCGGTCTCCCTGCTCTGCGGGTTGCCTACTTCTCCCTCTCCCACTACCCTGCCTTGTGTTCCCTCTCTCACTGTCTCTCTCTCTCTCTGTCAAATAAATAAATAAAATCTTTAAAATAAAAATATTTTTTTTCAAAGTGAGAGTCATGAAAATAAATTTTAATTATTTAGTGAGGCAGGTAGGGCAGGGCAGAATGGAAAGTTTTCTTGAAAGGTGTGCTTAAGGGGTGTGTGTGTTGTGTGTGTATGTATGAGATATAGAGAGAATGAGAGAGTAAGCAACTGAAGGGACCCCATGAAGAAAAGCTGGGCATTTTCCCCCCTTTCCTTCTTTTCCTGCTTCTATTCTTGTGAAGATCTGCACCCCTGCTTCACACACGCCTTCACGTATGTCTTCCTTATGAAGGTAAAGGAGCTAATGATTTCTTCTGCATCATCCAAAACAACAGACAACATCTAAGCAGCATCTAGGCGAGGTCATCATGATTGTTTTTTCAAGACCACTGATTCAAGACCTCTTGATGTGAGGACCCTTGGCTCCCAGGCATAAATGACTTATGGGGGACACCTGAGCACTTGTCCTTGTTTGGCCAGTTCCTGGATGCCTAAGGACATGCACACAAGACCACCATTCTCAATAAAAACCAAGTCCAAGCAAAAATGAGACTCATGGCTCCTTTTCCTTTTGAAGTCTCCCCAGTGCTCTGTCTGTCTCTCTTTATATATATCCTCAATAAAATCTGGTCTCACTTCTTTCTGGCTCTCATTTGATTTCCATCCTTTGCAAAGGTTGGTTCCGTGGGACCTCTTGTGGGTCCTCGGACCCTGTCTGCCTGTGTCATGTGTGCACAGGCTGGGTCACTGTACCAGTTGGGGTCCAAGGGGAAACAGAAGACACGCTTAAATGAGAACAGTCTGAGAAGGGTTTAATAGACTATTTACAAAACCAGGGGATAGGGAAAGCAAGGTGCGGGACACAGAGACCTTGGTCAGAAGAAAAATGGGGAAGGGAATACTTTCCAGAATCCCATAGAGGAGGTGTGAGGAAAAGGCCCGCTTGAGAGGAGCCTTGGCTATTAGTGGAGGGATAGCCAGCCTACTGTGGCAGAGCAGGAAGGAAGCTGGGAGAGCAAGTACCCGAGCCTCACTGCCCTCCCTTCCATGTCACACTGGAGCTGCCCAGTGGCCCTAGAAACCCGAGGGCAACAGAGTCACATGTGCAGGGCCCTATACCTCTTGGGGCAGAGGACAGCAGATCCCAAGGGACAAAGGGACAATTTCTTACACAGGGAGGTGTCAAATCTATTTCATACCATGGTTTTCAGCAAAAACACTTATGAGCCATCGCCCACCAGAGACTAAGTTTGCACTGGGAGCCTGCATGAGTTATAGTCAGTCTGAATAAGGCCGGAATCCTGGCAAACTGCCTGACCTTGGACAGACTACTGAACTGCAGGCAGGCCGGGTCTGGGGACCCAGAGAGGGGGTTCTACAGGACTAGCTAAGAAGGTCCTTGAATTCACCCAGGATAGAAATCAGACATGAGCCAGCAGGAGAAGAGAGCAGAGCTTGTTGAAGAGGGAAAGAGAGCAGATACAAATGGACGCTCTGGGAGACTCCAAAAGGAAAGGAACCCAAGTCTCATCTTTGAGGTCAGTTGTTTTTATTGGCAATTGTAATTTGGTGCACATGTCCTCCTAGGTCTTCAGAAACTGGGCAGAATGAGGACAGGGTCCAGGTGTCCTTTATAAGTCACTCATTCCCTGAAGCCAGGGGTCTTGGCATCAAGGTGGCTAGAGTCAGTAGTCTTGGAGAACGTTCAAGAGGACCCCGCCTGGTCACTTCTTAGATATACCTATTGTGCTGGAAGATTCCAGCACATCATCATCTCTTTGCCTCCCACAAGGAGGACGTATGCTATTTGCATAACAAGGTATGTGTAGAACGATCTGGGGATACAGGTCCTAGCAAGAACAGAAGCTGGAAAAGAAACAAAGAGTGGGGGATGGATTTTTTTTTTCCTGGGGTCCTTTCAGTTTCCCTGTCCCAAAGCCATATGAGCCTGAGCTCCGATACATGCAAGAGGTGTGAGTGATGCCGACTGTGTTGGCTTATCACGTGCACTACAGATAGTAATTGGGAAATGCCAGGTTTGTGGGGTGTTTGGTAGGGACAGTGGTGATCCCGTGTTCTAAATGCAAGAACAGGAATTATTCACGGCCCCTTCACAGCACTGGGCTTTGGGGAGCAGTCTGGCCCATCTCTATTTCTTTGAACCTCACCCTTGTATGCTGTGGGCCTTCTTTCTCTCCGCGCTTTCCACCCAGCCTATGGTTACTTTGTCCTGTAGGCAATTATTGATGGAATGATTTATAAATTACAAGGTGTGTATTGTTCTTGGAGAAAGCACAGGCCAGTTGTCAACAAAATTTACTGAGAAATTAAGTGGTAAGAAGAATTAAAGCCCAAGGAAGGAACCAGGGCAGAAGCAGGAACGGAAGGAGCTATTCTGGGGAGCGAGGGTCCTGAGTATTCTCCGAATAATTTCCAAGAGCCCTGCACCTCCTGGGGGCAAGGGGCCTGTTCCAGCCCAGCGTGTGGGGGGCTGGGGATTGGGGGAGGTGGAGGTCATCCTCTGCCCCTGCAGCCACAGTTTAGGTTGAACCCATGTTCCCCCAGGCCCCTGCACAGCAGACCCTGCCTTTTGACTTTATGGCAAAAAGTCACTTTATTTCTCTCCTTAACAACACCGAGAGTCCCTTTTCATGACCAATCAAGCCAGATTGCCCAGACTTCTATTAATGGACCATATCTACCAGGAGTTCAGTTTTCTCATCTGGGAAATGGAAATGATAGCTCCCATCTTAAGGGATGGCTGCAAACTGTTGAAATCAGGGATCTAGAAAGCCTTGGCCAAGTCTATAAATGGAAGCTTCTGGTCTGGCCCATCCTGGTAAGCATCTTGCACAGAGAACAGCTCTGGTCATGCTCCCCAGGCAGGTGAGGCTCTTTCTCTGCTGTGATCCTTCCTCTGTGACCAAAAGCTATTGATGCCACTGCTGACTGCCCTGGGCTCTGGTAAAGGTACTGATAGTTACACGGGGGCGGTGGGGGGGTGTTGAGGGGACAGCTTTGCATTAAAATCTGGGGCTTCACTCACTTTCCAGCTACACATACACACACACACACACACACACACACACACACACACACATGCTTGCTGGAGGCTATACATGAGGCTTGTCCTTTGTGCTTTGGTAGCAGAGGAAGAGGATCAGGAGAGCAAGTGAGGAGCACTGCCTCGAAATGATAATAGTACTGCGGCTCCCACAGATGCTTCCTCCCAGGAGCACGGGCTCCTGGCTGAGAGTGGGGTTCCAGAACTGGCCTGCTCAGGCTCATCCCTAATCCTAGCCTTCTTGCTCTCCTGCTAGGTGGCCTTGGGCAAGATACTCAGGCTCTCTGTGACTTGGTTTTTTTTTTTTTTTTAACTGCAAATGGGGACCCTGGTACACTGTGATGCAGATTTCCTGAGTCAGAAGGGGGCAGGAGGCTGGGATAAGCACTGACATTGATGGAATGCTCCACGCATGTGAGGCTCTGGCCGGCTTCAGCTGTATCACTGTCATCCCTCCAAGACAGGTGTCCAGTGAGAGGCGCCCTTAGAAGAACTAGTAGTAATTCCATCATTATGGTTATTTTTCCAAATATAATTTCCCAAATGGGACTTGGGACAAGTCGTGAAGATCCTTACACTTCACCGAAATAGCCAGAATGAAGAACGGGAGGACATTCAGTTGAGGGGGAAAACAGGGGCAAGGGAAGACTGCGCAGAAGACCTTTGGCGTGGTGCTGTGGGGTTTCCGGAGCTGGGCCGTCACGAGCTCTGAGCACCAGAAAAATAGGATCAGTTGCAAAATTCACTGACGAACGCAAGTCGGTTGCAAAACGGCTGAACAGCCCCCCAAACAGAAGGTTGAAGGAAGAAGTCACACACAGCAGAGTACGTGCTGTGCGATTCCATTTATATAATCAGTACAAGCACAGGCAAAACTAATCCACGCTGTTAAGTCAGGTTCATTGTTCTCCTTGGGGGTGGGGCAGTGACAGCAGATTGGAGGCAGGGGAGTGGGCTGGGGGTCCAGGTAATGCCCCATTTCTCCAGCTGGGTATGGATGACCTAGGTGTTTACAGTTTGTGAGAATTCATCATACAAGAGGTGTTTGTGTACGTATATTTTTCCCTGAAAATTTCAAATCAAAGCAGTCGCTGGGGGAAAGCACAGCTTTTCTGTACCCTGTGTGTGTGCAAGTAATGCTATTGTTAATGACATAAATAAAGAGCTAACCTGCATTGTGTGCTCTGCTGACCAGTACATGGATTTCCCTCACAGCTGTCCTCCGAGGGGGGCTGGTGCCCTTTTACAGAACAGCAGCTGAGGCTTAGTGAGGTTACGTCACTTTCCCTCACACCCAGACCCCTTCCCTGGCAGAACACGCTCCCCCACACCCCTACCCCCATACCCAATAGTGAACACCTGGAAGATAGAGCACACAATGAGGCATACAACTGGTGCTCAATTAATGCTTGAGGCACAGAGGAAGCAAGGAACATCATTGTGTTGTCACCTGTCAGCCCATCTTGGCATTTGGAAATCATTTTTGTCTCCTGTCTAATTTTTGTCCCACTTATAGGCAGCACCAAAGGGCACATAACTGCTTTTGTTGCTAGTTCTAGAACGTTCTGTCTCTTGGGCCTCTGCCTCTGAGCTGCACAATTGTTTGGCGTGATTGAGGAGTGAAGAGATATACTTCTGCTCTCACTGAAGGGAGCACACTGGGATGGGAGAAGGAGGATGGGGAAAGAGCAGGAAGGTGAGGGTGTTAGTGGGGAATGGATGCCTAAGCCTGACTCCCTCCCTCCTGCCCAAACCCTTATTCTTAACCCATTGCCAGGAAGTCAAAGTGAGTGAATGACCCCCAGATGGACAGCCCATCCCCCCACTGCAGGGCCTCCGTTGATCCTGTCCCTATCCTCTGTCTTGGCTCCTTCCCACCCTACTGGATTCTTCCTCTGGATTAAAGTCAACAAATAGCCCAATGTGTGGCCAGTTCACCAGGAAGCCTGCATTCCCACTCTCCTAGCCGAACCCCTAGGGATTTGGTATCTCCTGCAGATACCAAAAAGCTCCAGAGTCCTGGGGGGTGGGGAGGTCGGCACCCTCTTCTCATCCCAGCAGCTCTTTCCCCTTCCCTCCAGAATTGTCAGGGACATGACTTTCCTGCCCTTTGGAAGGATCGTGTCTTTCTGCCACTGCTTGTGTTACACTGAGTCAACATTCAATGAATAATGAATTATAATAATAATAACTTGAGGAAATTTATGCCCTAGCTTCAACTGGGTCCAAAACATAAAGGGAAAATTCACTGTAAATTACATCCTGGGACTAGCAGGTGAATAATGCAAGCGTCTTTCCCCAGAGACTTCCAAATCAACTCATTTAAATTAATAAATCCCAATCTCCTCTGTGCCTGAATAACGGGCTTATTTATATGTCTTAGAATTGGCCAAAATATCCGAGCAAGGGAACAGAGCAATTAGAATGCTTTCTTTACACACAGAGATTTTGGAGGTGCCGGCTAAGCTAGCTAACTCTTGTTTTGGCTGAACGTAGGAAAAGGAAAAAAAAGAAACCCAAAACTGAATTCAGTCTGATGAATAGATTGCTTCTAAATCTCCATGCTGCCAAATAACCCAATTGCCTGAATTTTTCACTCTTCAGTTACTTTCTTTTCTGATTATCTAGGGATAGGGCTTGTAGGCCTGAAACCTTGATTTGGACCAGTCTTTCTTGGAAAAAAAAAAAAAAAATCCTTGCCAAGCTCAAGACTGGAAAACAGGGTTTGTTCTGACAGATCCTCTTACGGAAACCCCTTGTATTCAGAGCCGAAATTTAAAATATTTAACAGAATGCGGGTATGAAATCACCAATCAGAGTGGGGTAGGAGTGGGGCACCATGCAGTGTTAACTCTCTAGTTTGGGGGTGTTAGGGTGGGGCAGAGGGGGATCCTGGAGGAGAAGCAGGAGGGCAGCCGCTCTTTACCAATGGGAATGAAGATATTTAAAAATTTCAACAGTACAGATGACCAAATAGCAAGTCTGCCTCTGTGAGTTAGAAAGGGCTGGGGGTGGGGAAGAAGTTCTAATCTGCCTTTTGTGGGTCATATTTGTTTTCCTCCCTCTGACCTTATCCTTGGGCCGTCACCCTAGTTCACACAGCTATGGGGCAATGCAATTCTGATGTGAAGTCTCTGGAGTTAGTCAACTTTCATCAGTTAAGGGCACCGTCCCCAACCAATCTGCCCTCACTTCAGACACTAGCCACAATTTTGGGTATTCTGCAGAGCTACCCATACTTCAGACCAACTGGCTACAAATTCAGGGGTAGCTCTTACCTTCTCAAGTTTGATAATTCACCAGAATGACTCGTAGAACTGAGGAAAGCACTTTATTTAAAATTATCGTCTTATTATAAAGGATATAAAACAGGGACAGCCAAAGGAGGAGATACAGATGAGGCCCAGGAGGATCTTACATGCGAAGCTTCTATGTCCTCAGGACACTTCACCCTCACAGCACATGGATTGTATCAGCAACAAGAGAAGCTCATCCGAGCCACTATCTGGAATTTTTTGGGATTTCATTATGTAGGCATGATTGAAACCTTGGCCACAAGTTGGCCCTCCCAGGAGGTCGAGGTGCTACCATGGTTCAACATCCCAACCATCTAATCACATGAGGCAAGACAGGTCCACATCTTGAGTCCTCTTCATAGCAGAACCTCAGGTGTCCTCTACAGGCCCACAGGAAATTGCAAGGTTCAGAGGTTTCCTCCCAGGATCCGGAGACAGAGAGCTGCCAAATTATTATACCACCTATGGCTTAAATGAACATGCTTTCACTGAGGCCTAGCTTCTGTGTCCATTAGGTATATCCTACAATGCTATCGTATGTCTGGGGAGTGAGGAAGAGAGAGAGAGAGAGAGAGAAAGGGAAATTGAGCAGAGACACAAAAGCATCTGCGAAGGTGGAAAGATGCTGAAGCACAAAGAGCCTTGGACTAGAAGTTGAGCCCCTGTTTCACGTTGGGTGGAATGTTATCCTCAGGATGGACAAAGACAGTGGTTATTCTGCCACTAAGAATCACTCAGTACTCTTAGGATTTTGGCTACAAGCTGGAGGATAGGTGGTCTCAAAATGGGCTAGAGGATGCGAAGAATTGTGGTGAGTGAGGCTATCTTGTAGGACATGGCATGTCGGAGTAGGGAATGGCTTGTGTCTACAGTCTTCTGTGTGTGTGTGTGTGTGTGCCTGCATACACACATGTGAGCATGTGCGAAGGTGAAAAGGAAGGACAAGCTAAGTTGACAATACTCTCCAGATTTGGGGTACAAGATGAACCAATGGCTGATAAATGGTGTCCCTCTCACCATCATGCCTCAGGAACCATTTAGAGAACTTTGGCTCCCCACTCTTACAAAGTTGGGGCCTGCCAGATTCCCAGGGAGGGAGTACATTTCTGCCAGGGGACGCTGCACTTGAAGCCATGATCACAATGTGGTCATCTGGGGCTCCTCCTGCCAATAGACCTCTTGCAAGCCAAGGAAGGAGTTACCATACTCTTCAGCAAGAAGTAACTGGCCCTGGCCACGAGGGGAGCTAGGGGTCCTGCTACACACTGCGGGCAGGGAGAAACATATCTAGAACTCAAGAATTCACTGAGCTGGGGCTTCCATGCCAGGTAATGGCCAAGAGTGAAGTCACAGCCTGACAATGGCAAGGTGTCTCAGACCCCTTGAAATAAGGCCCAACAGTTTCCTACCAGAGAAGAAAACCAGATCAGCGGATCAAGGAGAGGGACATCTAGGATGTGTGTTGGAGGAGGGAGAGGATGAGTATCAGTGATGGTCTCAGGACCAGTTACAATGACAGGGACCATAGCTGGCCCCACAGAGCTCCCTGTATTAAGTTTGGGCCAAGACTGTAGGCAGCCACCACCATGAAGTATAGATATTCTAGGGTGAACTGGACGTAGTAGAAGACCCAAGAAGATTTCAGGGTTTCGAGGGATGGATGGTGCCACCCACCTGTACTGCTTCACACCCTCTTGTCCCCACTTCTCACTCAGCCATGGCCGTGGCAATCAGTCCTGTGCAGGCTACCACAAGCCTTGTGCAGCTTACAATATCATAGCATCTTACCTACACCCATGCCATGTACCTCTTGCTTCCTGTTCTGGGGCTTCACAGACACCAAGGCATGGACACTGGCAGGAGCCCATTCAGCGCGCACCCATGAGCGATCCAGAAGTGTGTGGTACTTACAGCCTGTGAGGTCACACTTGACTGACGGGGGACGGAAGATGGTAGACTGGGGCTTCTCCCTTTCATTGTCCAAGCACGGACTTCTGAGATATATTTCTCCCAGCTTCCTGTCAAAATCAAACTCCCGTGGCCCATGCTAGTGGCCAGCTTATGAAGAAGACTTCTGGCTTTCCTTCTTCTCCAGCTTCACTCTCTTGCCCTTCACTTTTGCTCCATGGAGTCACATGTCAAATAAACCACCTGCACACAAGCCTTTGTTTTGGCTTCTGCCTTGGGGGATAAGCAGTCTTTTTCAAATGTTTATTTTCAATACAGAAGCTAGAGTGATCCTTATAGGAGTTCGAGCTTGAATCCTCTGCTCAAAACCTGAAGTTCCAGACATGCTCCTCCCAGCTCCCACCTTGTGGCCGCCCCCACCTGCCCCCAGCTCCTTAAGGTAGACAGGGTCAGTTACCCTCACTGGAATAGCTACCCCTCTCCTAGGATACCTGGAAAGATCTGACCCCCCAACAGCCGCTCTGATCTCATGCCCCTCCACCTTCTCTCACCTACCCACTTCTACTCATTCTGCACTCTTTGCGGCTCTCAGACACATAGCCAACCTCCCGCCTCAGGGTTTCACTCTAGCTCTTCCCTCGGCCTGGGGTGCACTCTACTCCAGATGTTCACAAAAACAACATCATCACTTTTTTTTTTTTTTTTAAAGATTTTATTTATTTGTCAGGGAGAGAGCTCAAGCTGGGGGAATGGCAGGAAGAGGGAGAAGCAGACTCCTCTCTGAGCAAGGAACCCAGTGCGGGACTCGATTCCAGGATCTGGGGATCACGACCTGAGTTGAAAGCAGTTGCCTAACCCACTGAGCCCCAACACCATCATTTGTGCCAGTGTTTCCTCTAATAGTATCTCAAGGGAGAGCAGCCAACTCTCCCAATTTGCCTGAGACTCCGAGGCTCCTCAGAAGGTGAGACTGTTGGTGCTGAAATGACAACCCCAGACACACGGGATGCTTGCTCACCATATTTCAATGAGACCAGACTCTTCTATTTAAAAGTTCAGCATCACTTGTTCCCTCCCCTCACATCCCTGATTCCCACTTGTTCTGCTCTTATATTTCTTTTCTTTTCTTCTTCTTCTTTTTTTTTTAAAGATTTTGTTTACTTTATTTGACACAGAGAGATCCCAAGTAGACAGAGAGGTGGGCAGAGAGAGAGGAGGAAGCAGGTTTCCTGCTGAGCAGAAAGTCTGATACAGGGCTCGATCCCTGGACCCTGGTATCATGACCTGAGCCAAAGGCAGAGGCTTTAACCTCCTGAACCACCCAGGTGCCCCATATATTTCTTTTCTTTCATAGGATCCTCGCCTCCAATCTCCTACGCGGTTCACTTCAATGTGTTAGGTTTATTGCTTCAGAGTGTTCCCTTGCTGTATCCCTAGAATCTCGAACAGTTGAGGCAGGGTTCTCAAAGTGTGGTCTCAAAGTGTGCTATCTGTGAATAGCAGCAGCGTCACCTGAGAGCTTGTTAGAAGTGCCAACCTGTGGGCCTTACCCCCGGCCCAGGGAGTCAGACACTCCAGGGCTGAGCTCGAAGATCTGTGTGTTAACAAGCCCTCCAGAAGATTCTGAGGCACATTAACGTTATGATGTTATGCTAGGTGCCCTAGCACATAGCGAGTGCTTGCTGAATGACTTCTTGTGGGGTGGGTCCTCTTCTGTCTTCTACAGAAATGCGTCCTTTGTGAGCTCTTCATATAAGGATTTGACTCTGTACCAAGGATTTGTTACCTTGAGCCAGAGGGAGATTTCTCTCCCAGCCTGTGAGCTCCAGCTCGAGAGCAGCCGGGGTCATCATAATTAACCCAACATGGGCTGCCTACGTGCTGTGACAATATTTCGGTGCTTGCTTATCTCAGTATGTAGAAGGTGTTAGAGAAATTGAGCTGCCCTTACATTTTGCCATGATACCTGAGCTGTATTTTTCTTCTTTGACCGGGAAACCTCAATCAGCAACATTATGGTGGATTATTTCAAAGGGTCGGATGGGAGTGGAGCAGGAGAGAGACGCCTGCCTCGTTGCCCTTCCTGCAAAATCAAACATTCTTGAAGTACCGCAGGATTGATTAAGGCTAGACCTCAGGAAGGACTTTCTGAAGGCCAGAGAAAGTGAAAGGGACCTAAAGAAACCGTGAAACCCTCTCTCATAAATGCTTGAGTTGGGGGTTGGTCCTAAGTGTGGGCAGAAGAAATGACCACAAGACTTTCTGGATTTAGGGAATGGATTGAGAGGTGACTGCCTTTCTGTGAGGACTCAGACGAACCGGGGTTGTCTCTCATTCACCAGCGATGAGGCTTTGAACCCATTTTTCCTGGTTTCTTTACCTCAGGGTAATTAAATTAATTTTCAACATTGGCACTACGGAAATTTTTGACTGAATAATTATTTGTGGAGAGAGCTGTCTTGTGTATTGTAGGCTGTCTAACAGCATCCCTGGCCTCTAACCCCTAGACGATGATAGCGTCCTCTTTCCTAATTGTGACAACAGAAAATGTCTCCAGACATTGCCAAATGCCCTGGGGTGGGGACCATTACCTGTACTGTGAGAGTCCCTGAAGATCTATAAGTTCTTATCATCGAAATCCCAGGTTCTCAAATAGAGCAAATACTTTCCCGTGACCCTTAGGGCAGCAGAATTATGGTAGGGCTTTACTCCGAGTAACAGGGATGTGTCACATAAACCATGGGCCACAATGAAGCCAGCATGGCTCCTGTCTGATCTCTTTAAAAGGCTTGTCTTCAAGACAAGCCGGCAGCATCTTCAATAACCCCCTACTCTGGGGATTTCAAACCTAACTGGGCTAGTGGGGTGGGGGGCACTGATGTCACACACCAGAATCCACCCCCTCCACTTGTAAACCAGTGTCCTAGGCCACGCTTTCAGCAGAAATGAATGGCTCAGTGTCATAGCCCACCAAATCCCCAGTCCAAGCAATTTTTGAGGCATTATCCCCAGAAAGATCCTTTCAGGGTGAGGCGAGCAAGGCAGGGTCTCGTCTTGACAGGATCTGGGATCCCAACAATTGGGATTTTTTTTTTTTTGCATTAATTTTGATTTTTTTAAACATGTTGCATTTAAATATTACTTCGCTCCTGAGTTATTTGGTGTCCCTCTGAAATGTTGCACCCTAGCAAGTTTCTCACTTGCCTCCCCCTAGACCTGGTGCTGACAAGATTTTAAGATCTGGAACAGCAGGCCTGGAGGTGAGAAGCATGGTCAAGGGAGTAACTAACACTCAGCCTGAAGGCTCAGAATACCTGCTGTTGCAGAAACCCCCACAGCCCCTGCTGAGTGTGAGTGCACTGAGGATAAACTAGGTGGAGCCACCAAGCCCCAGTCCTCAGTGAATGAATGGTCTAGGGCACCACACATCATTCATTCCTTTACTGGCCGTCATTCTCTGAGGACCCACTCTGATGCGGAGCGATCATTTGCAGGCAGGGAAGACAGGCTCATAAACAAACGTAGCCTAATGCCCGTGATAAGGACGGTACAAAGCACCGTGGGAGTCTGCTCGGGCAGTGATTCATCCAATCTGATCGTTGGGGACAGAACCCAAATGCAAGATTCATTCTCAACCCAGGAGAGATCTTGTCAACCACAGGTCATTTTCTGCATTCGCTAACAAGGCTGCCAGTCACACTGTGAGATGTGAACTGGGGATTTACTTAGCCTCATTTGCTTTAGTCACTTGGGTAGTAATCAAGGGACCCCCCACCCCCTTCGTACAGCTGAGGCTCGGTCGGGTAGAAACAATTAATGAAATTATTCCCACGTAATTAAAGGGCTTAATTGATGAAAAGCCAGGGTACGTTTTTTTCCTGCCCACTCTTGTTTTTTGTTTTTTTTGGTTTTTTTGGTTTTTTTTTTTTTGAGATTCAAGTGGTAAGAGTGGTGGGGACTTTCAATGAGAGGGAAAAAAAATAGGCTTGTCAACAGTGGTCTAGCTCTGCATTTTACAGATGAACAAACTGAGGCTCAGAGTGAACAACTGAGTGGTTCAGAGTGCCAGTCTTGAAAGAGGACCTGTAAGTAATCATGGTGCAGGCCCACAAGTGAGGGGAGGGGTGTGGGGGACAGAGGTGTCTACCTCCACTTCTCTGGTTGTACAGGGAGGTACACAAGGTTTTTCTGTTAAGAAATTAATTAAGCAACTGCTAATCCCTCCAGCAGCGATAAATAGAGCTAATAACCCAGTGTTTGGTTTGTGGCAGAAGGTAAGGTCCTTTGTGGCCAGTGCCAGGTGTTCCACACTTGAGGGAGGAGGGGCTAGGTGGCTTAAAGGAGGCTGCCCTCACACTCTTGGTCTCCGCCCAGCCCCCCTGTGCCTACCCTGCTATGCCTTTGAACACCCCGCAGTGGAGGCCTCTGTTCACTCACACTGGCACTCTCTGCTCAGGAAAGAGGGCAAGAAGCACCACCAGCTCCATTTCATGGTTGAGGAGATTGGCATTCAGAAATGTTCAGGGATTTGCCCTGGGGGCATTTTGCTAATCACATTGTTAAGCACTTTGGCCCCAGAGCCCAGATCATGTATTTTCTGCTCACCCCAGGCTCTCTCCCCAGTCCTGCAGAGGCTCTGCTCCTGAAATACATGGGTCCTAGCTGTCATCTTTCCACCGTGGGGCTGTATGTGGCCATCTCCAGCCATCACCAATCGGGAGACCCAGCACAGTCTACCTTTGAGTCCCCTCTGCTAGAGAGTTCTTTCTTATAGCTACTTTGCTCTCTTTATATAAACAGAGCCCGTCTCCCCCACCAAGACTCCCTGCACTAAGGACTCTGCCTTTTGCCTCCTGCTAGCCCCTGGGTCTGGCGCAGTGCCTGGCTAGATATGTGCTCCAGAAACATGGGCTTGCTTCCCCGGCTCTTGTACAGCTGACCTTATATAATACCCAGGTGAAGATGATGTTGGGATTCTGATTATCCACCCTGCAGCCAGCCCACTTCCTGGATCCTGCAATAGGATGGTCTTTGTCCTTGAAACAAGGGATTACAATGCGGATGCTTGGGGATGGTTGGTGTGGAGCTCATGGTTGAAGCGGGTACCCCCAAAGGAGAGAAGACCACCTCCGTGGTCTCTAGGGATACCTCAGGTCCACCTAGGTGAGCAGCTCATCTCAGCTCCTATCCATGCCGTTTCCAGGTAACCACAGGTCCTTTGCTTTGTCAAGGGAGACAGAAATCTGGATTTTGCTGTGAAATTCCCTGATGGGACAGTGTTGGTGTTAAATCCATCTTTTTCAAAAGACACTGTGATCAGATCCAACAGAACACAGGTCTGGGCTGCCTATCTGCTTATTGGGGAACTCGACTTAACATTTAACACTTTTGTAGGCTGAAAAGATGGCAGGAAGGGGCCAGGGTGGGTAAGGGTCTGCAGGAGTCACTAAGGATGCCTTCCCCGTCCCCTCCCACCTTGTAGGGGGTGCAAAGGTTTTCCTGCTCTGTTCTTGAAACAGTACCCTGTGTCCTAAAATGCCATCCCCTGCTCTAATGGTCTTAGAGTCTCCACTCTGCCCGCTCACCCCCCCACCCCCACACCCCTGGTTTCCACAGCCCAACCTCATCATTCTCTTTTCTTCCTTGTAGGTAAATGAGAGGGAAAAAACCCATCAAGTCCCATGCTTGCCATGGCTTGGCAATGTTCGACTCAAATGTCTTCTCAGCGAATCTCCCTGTTTTCAATTACCTCCTAACTTACCTCCAGGGAGCCCAGCCAAGCGGGAGGATTAGTGAAATAATGAGTTTAAATTATTTAGTTTTTTCCCCCCTGTCTTTATTCTGTGGCAATATTGAATCTAATCCAGGTCCAGATGCACTGGGTGATACATGACAGGTTATGGCTAATAACTGATCTCATTTTCAAATTAATATGCAAATTCCCTCAGAGCTGAGGAATGGAATGAAAGAGGCCAGTTGGGGACAGCAGGGAAGAGAGGCATGAGCAGAGAAGGAGCAAGAGGGGTGAGGAGGCTGCAGTCCCCCCACCCCCTGCCCCGTGGTCTAATCAGAATCTTCATATGAGATACAGGGGAGGGGAAATTTGCTAACAGGGAAAAATCATCTTTGTCAAACAGAGTCCCCAAGTGTACTCATGTCTCCCTCTGCAGGGAGGCTGTGGGATCTTTGGACAGCAGAGCTGTAGGGGAATCCTTCCCCATTTCACAGATAAAGGAACTGAGGCCCTAACATAAAAAGCAAGTTGGGAGCAAGGCTATGCCTACAAGTCGGAATACTGAGGTCCCTATGCCAACAGGAAGGTGTGTGTGTGTGTGTGAGAGAGAGAGAGAGAGAGAGAACTCTCCCTGAAGTGTGTAGCAGGAGAAAAGAGATTCTTTATTACTCCAGACTCTAAAAATATGTCCCTTTTAGTTTAAGGAGCAGGTCCTCTGTGTATGGGATTCTCCATTGGGCCATACCCAGTGCTTGGCCAGAGTGCTTATCATTTCTGATAAATACCAGTTGGGTGGCTGAAAATTCTGAAAGCCGTGAAAATGGGGCACACATTGGGTCACATATGAGAGACAGGTTTTTGCCCTATTTATTAACTTAATCATCAACTTCAGAAAACCAGTGGGAAAGCAGACTCCTGGCAATGACCTGCCAGGAGAGACTTCAGAGCAGAGGTGGCTCTAGACTCCAGGGCTCCTCGGTCTGTCCTAGGGCAAGCTCTGTCTCCCAGGCCAGCTCAGTAGGAGCCACCAGCGTGGTTGTATCCGGCCTGGAATCCCATTGTGTGTTTTGAAAAAGTACATGGAAAAATAAGTTATCTTCCCAACTCACCCTGGAAGATGGGTTATTGGAGGGAAGGGGCCACTGGTTGCACATGACCCATAGCTAGTGAAGAGGGAGTGGTGGTTCTCTGGGCCAGGAGGGAGCTGGGCCCAGGCATAGTGTCCTGGTGCAAAGATTGATGCCTGGGACGCTTCATTAGGCAGGATTGTCTCAGCAGGATCTCTGTTCCCTTAATCACTTAATCTTCCTGTTGGTTTCCTTAATGTGTATTTACCCTCCTGTCTATTTGCTTCTCTGAGCTGACATTTCTGCTGTCACTGGGTCTGTGTCTCACATTCTGGGGCTGTTGAATGCTAGAGGAGGGGAGGCTGTGAGGAGAGAAGCTGGCAGACCAATGGGCCTGGAGCTGGAGGAGTCAGCAAGAAGGGCTTATGGAGACTTGAAGAGACTTGCATTGTCCAAAATGATAGCCACTGGCCAAACATGGCTGTTTATACTTACACTAATTAACATTTAGTAAAATAAAAAATTTAGTTGCTCAGTCCTCCTAGCATTCACATTAGTGTCCAACAGCTACCATGCGGCTAATGGCTATTTTGTTAGCATGAATACAGCATTTCCATCATCATGGAAATTTCTGTGGGATGATGCAATTTTCAGGTGGTTTTTGTGTCTTAAGCATCTGACGCCTGGTTTGATTCCCAAGAAAATTTCCCTGGTCTCTGGGCTTTAAGTCCACCTGCGATGTCCAGCTCAGGGCTCTACCTATGGTGGGGCTTGCTATGTGACACCCCATTATCCAAAATCAGAAGAGGGGATGAAGTGACCCAATTCATCCATCCAGGAGTCAAGCTATTTATATTTCAGTAATAACTCTTAAATTGGTCTTATAATCAACCAATTATAAGTGGGAGTCAGCCCCCTTTGACTTGGGGAGGAGGGATTTCAAGGTAAGAAAACCAGTGAGTACAGAAATGAGGTGGTGTTGGGCTTCTGGGGGTGACACTGGTTCCCTGCTGGGCCTTTCCTTCCCAAATGAAGGGCTTTCCCAAAGTGCAGGACCACATAGGAAACAATAGTTTTTAGATGGACTGCTCTGTCCAGCACCAAGGACAGGGAAGAAAGGAAGGAGAGTGGAACGGAGGGAGACAGGGAAGGAGGGAGTGGGGAAAAGAGGAATCGGAAAGATGGGAAGGATCAAGATGAGTATAAAACCCCTGAAGCTGGGGGCTTGGTTAAGAGTCTGCCTTCAGCTCAGGTCATGATTTTAGGGTTCTGGGATCGAGCCCTATAGACTCTCTGCTCAGTGGAGGGCCTGCTTCTCCTCTCCCTCTGCTCCTCCTCCTGCTTGTGCTCTTTCTCTCCCTCTCTAACTCTCAAAACAAAACAAAAAAACAAAACAAACAAAACAAAAAACAAACAAACAAACAAAACAGCAAAAAACCCAAACAAAACAAAAACCAAAGCTGGTACAGTACCTTTGAAAACGTCACAGGTGTCAAAAGCCACGTGATTGCCTCGCATGGTGCTTGCAACATAAAGATGAGGAGGCAGGGGTGCCTGGGTGGCTCAGTGGGTTAAAGCCTCAGCCTTTGGCTCAGGTCATGGTCTCAGGGTCCTGGGATCAAGCCCCACGTCAGGCTTTCTACTCAGCAGGGAGCCTCCTTCCTCCTCTCTCTCTGCCTGCCTCTCTGCCTACTTGCGATTTCTATCTGTCAAATAAATAAATAAAAATCTTAAAAATTAAAAAGAAAAAAGATGAGGAGGCAGCCGGACACCTATTCTTATCATGCCCATTGTGCAGATGAGGAAATTAAGGCTCAGAGAGGTTAAGGGCCTTGTCCAAATGAGCCTTCTCTGGCGCCAAGTGGCAGTCCTCTGTTCTGCCTCCCGAGTCTTGTGGCTAAGGGCCAGAGCCACAGAGTGCTGGAAGACCCAGGCCCCGAGCTGCTGGAGGCAGCGGCAAGGAGGAGTAGCTGTGTGCAGACTGTGGAGTAACAGGTCTTATTTGCTGGCTGAGAGCAGGAAGCCATTCAGCAGTGGAAGCAGCAGGTGAGACCGCAGGAGAGGAGCTGCAGAGAAGTGGAAGCTGCAGTGGAAGGTGGAGGAGCTGAAACAGGACGCAGAAGTGAGCTCAGCAAAGGGGAGAAGGGGGGAGGGCATGCAACCACTGCACAGGGAAAGGAACCTGCTGCCTGAGCCCTGGGGTCACCTGTCAGGCCAGTGGCCAGCTGGCCGCCGGCCACTGACCCGCAGGGCTGGGAGGTAAGCAGTGGGGCTGCTGGGAAACTTCCAGGTTTAAGTTCATCTCCCTGGCAATTACACTCTTCTCAATCAAATCCCTTTTTGTTACAAGCTGCATAGCAGGTGGGCTGTCAGTGTGCCCCCCACTCCAAAGTAGGGGGCTGGTTGTCTTGATTGCTATTTTGAACATGTTTAGCAATGCTGCAGATCCAAGTAATGAGTACTGTGTATGTCTCTCTGTGACCCCGTACAAATGCCTGCGTTCACGGGTGCACACTCACACACAGACACACACACACTCATGTATCTGTGAACTGAAATAACAGTTTCTCAAAACAGTGCTCTTATTGAGATGGACTCTCCCCTTCTCCTTTCTTAGCCCCTCTTGCCTCATCTCTGTATTTTGCTTCCCTCTCATTCACTTGCATGGGGAAAAATGCTGGTCACAACCCACTAAATTGATTTTACTCCTCACTAATGGGTCTTGCCCTACAGTTCAAAGCACAGTGATCTGATGAATTGTATGAAAACCTCTTGCTGCCCTTCCTTCTTAACGATGCTGCCTACGTGACCCTTCTCTTTTAAAGATGCGATCTCTGGGAATGTGGGCCTCAGAGAATACCAGGTGAGGGTCTGTGGAGGCTTCTTCCTTGAGGCAGGAGGGGAAAGAATCTCATCATTTCTCCTCCTCAAACACAATGATGCAAATGATATTTATGTGAGAGATGGTCAACTTCCTGGCATGGGAGTTGGCTGTTCTTGTAAAGTGTATCAGCCAGGATAATGGGCAGAGTTATCAGACCCGTCTGTGTACGTGTGCCAGGGCCCACACCAGGAACTTTCAGATTTTATTTCATTTACTCTTTGCTCCAATCCTTCAAGTCCAATATCATTAGTCCCATTTTATAGGTGAAAAAAAAAAAACTGAGTGCAGAGAAGACAAATAACTAGTCTAGGGTCACACAGTGGCAGAGTTGGGATTTAAATCCAGGTCTCTGAATATCCAGAACCTCTATTATCTCGGGAACATGAGATTATTTTAACAGTTGAACATCAGCATTACTTCAGAGAACAAAACTGGCGTGTCTGGTGTCCGCTCCCTGTCCCTGTCTCTCTCTCTCTCTCCCACACACACACACACACACACACCATGTAATTACTAAATCACATCTGTATATAATTTATTGCCCAATTTGTCTTGACACATGTACCAGGCATAATGGATCCAGCCATATTAGGTCCCCTTGTGCCCCTTCTGAGAGGAAAATGAGCATGATATGAGAGATGGAAACCTCCATGGGGGGTTGTCTGTATGCCAGCAACCTCCTTCTAGTGCAAGCAAAAAAAAAAAAAAAAAAAAAAATACATTCCTCAGACTTCTTTGTAGCTGTTTTTCTGCATGTGAATTAAATCTTCCAACTGAATGTCTTTGCACAAGACTTGGGAAACAAAGATGAAGTGGAGGCCATCTTGTTGCTTCTTTGGGTTGTTTCCACTGGAAAGGGAGATTGAGGAGAAAGAGTGTGTCCTTCCAGTGATGGCATTCCAGTGCTCGTGCTCCAGCTTCTGGGTGTTGAGAAGCAGCTGGAGTGGGCCCAAAGACTGAAAACTGTATCCTAGGCCTGATCTTCAGCCTTGAGAGTAGTTCAAGAGAGACAGATCCAGGGGCACAGCTGTAGGCTGGTTTCCTGAGTCAGGATTCCTGGGCCCTGCCTCATGGCTGTGGGTATGATCTCAAACTCAACAACAACAGTGGTGGCCAACAGCTCTACTAGTTGGTCAAAGTCATGGTATTCTAAGGGGCATTCCTGGACCCAGCCTGAAGCCTACACACTTATTACATTTCCCAGAGGTTTTAGGCACTCCCCATTCCATGTTCTCAATCCTTTCCATTTAAAATACCTAGTTATTTTCCATTTCTGGTACAGAACCTAGCTGATTCATTTTCCTTTGCCCTCCATACCCCGAGCATCCAGCCCCCTTCTAAACATGCCCAGGGAAGAGACTCTCCCTTCCAAGCAAGGATGGCTCTTCTACCACCAGCAGCTGAGGCTTGGTTTAGAACCCTGCTCAGTTTTTCACTTTGCCTCAGTGATTTCTGTGAAGTTATCTGTGCCTATTGTTCACAAATAAAAATGTACTGTCTCATGGATGATTGGCTAGTTTTGTTAGTCAGAACCCTGTTCAGAATCAGGGAGTCTCAGATAATTAATCAGGTAATCCTTCTCCTTCTGGGTATTCTGAGATCCACAGGGATTTCTGTCGAAGTAGGAGGTTTCCAGGGGGAGTCCAATAGGCTGCTTTCCAACCCTGGAAATTGGAAGGGTGTCATTGTGACCAGCTGAGCCCTTGGAAGCCAATTATAGACCACATTTTCAATTCCCTGAGTTCCTAAGAGTAAGGGGAACAGGGTGTTTGTCTGTCACCTGGGCAAGATTTTGTTTGTTCCCCCAAAGAGGGAGAAGTAATAGGGTCTGAGTGGTTGGATCCCCCTCATCCAGGTGTGGTCCTGCATTGATGTGATTGCCTGGTTTGAGGAGGTGGCATCTACAATAGGAATCCTGGGATGGAACCACAGGCAGAGAGAGCTACCAGGCTTGCCAAACAACACCACTGAACAGATGAACAAGGCAGAGCCCAAAGAGAGGAAGAGATTGGTCCCAGGTCACAGTGTGAGTCAATGAGAAGATAGGTGACAGCTCTGGACTCCTGAGCCCCAGCTCAGTGCTCTTCCTATCTCAGTACACCATCTTCCCTTTTCTCCAGAGCACACAGGAGAGAGTCATTTTTCCCAAAAGATGGGGCTGGGAACACAACCATCATGGTGGAAAAGCTGGGGTGTGAGTTAGCTAGTAAATTGTCCCTGCCCCCCTTTTAGGAGATGAGTTGCATCCACCAGGGTCCTGACAGTAAACAGATGGCACACCAAGTGGGTCATCTGAGGAAAGTTTGATAAAGGGACATTTACAAATCTCCACACGGGGAATGGGGAAATGATAAAGGATTGTACAGTACTGTGGGAGAGGGTTTCGAATCCCACCCTAGGTTGGAAGGCCAAAGGGAAGGATAGTATGTGAAACACAGAGAGAGAGGGAGTTGTGTGGAAAGCCTGTGTGACAGGAACTGGGACCTTTGGTTAAGGGACATGTCCAATGTTCAATGTAAGCAACACTACCAAGAGTGAACCAGGAGATAAAGACCCAGATTTTTCTCTCTCTCTTCCTGCTCTTCTGCTCCCTGCCAGTGCCTCCCATTGGCTGAACCCAACCAGAAGTAGGGGAAAGGGGACCCAGAGATACAGTGCACAGGAGTGAGCTTCTTGGGCACAAACAGTGTGGGGACTGGATCTAAAAGGCAAACTTTTATCAAGAGTCCTTCGCCTTGAGGTCAGGGAGAGAATCAGTTCTCCAGTTTATCTGGGTACTTGCAGCAGGGGAGTGTGAATGGTGGTTTCAGAGAACTAGCCCTCCCCTGCCTGATTAGAATCCACTTCCCCTGTGGAGAGATCCCAGGGACTGCTCAGCCTACCATGACCCTCAGAGATTGAAAGGAATGGCTTCAAGTGCATCTGAAAAGCCTCGTTTCACCAACTTTATTTCTTGGGGAATCAAAAGGATATGTTTCTACGGAGGGGTGATTCCTGCCAACCTAAAGAGGCATGTAGAGACCAACTAATTTAAAAGTCACTTTAGAGATGGGGTGGGAAGTGGTCTGAGACACAGAGCAACACTCTCGGAGCATCCCTGAAGCAGCTAGATTAGGTTTGGACATGTCCTTTAGGCCAGGCACCTGGCATGCCTTCTGTTTACAAATGGCTGCAGCTACCTTCTGAAGAAGGGAGAAGATGGGCAGGAATGTTGGCTGCCATCAGAGTATATGCAGCTATTTTTAATACAATGTGGGAAATTTCAGGGGACCAACCATGCAAAATAGACTTAAGGAGTATGAAGAACCTCATCCAGGTAACTTAACACCAATTTATACATTAAGTGGGCTTGTCTAAACAGTTCCTAGTTTTTGGCTCTGTATCTCCCTCTCTTCTTGGGACTGTCCTTCCACTGGACCCTCTCTTGCTGGATCACCTCCCTCCTATCCCAGGCCAGGCAGTCTTCTTGCTCCCCAAGGTGTTTGATGAAGGATAGCCCCTTTTCTTCTGGGCACCAGGTTCCCCTCCTCAAGCGGGGGTCTCAAAAGGGCAGACAATGTTGAGACAATGTGTAGTTTAGGTCCTTCAAAAAGCAGATGTGAAGATGGGATTGAGTGTGCAAGAACATTAATAGTGGAAACACCTGTGAAGGGAAATGCAGAAAATGTCAAGAGAGGCTGGAGAGCCCATGTAAAGAAAGAAAGACCCTGAATGAAGGAGAGAGAAAAAGAATGTTGGATGGGAACATTGAAGGCTCCTGTGGACTCTAAAGAAGGTTTGGCAAGGCTGCTGGGATGTCCTCAAGCCAAGTCCCTTGGCAGAGGAGCCTGAGTTTCTCAGGGACCTGCTTACTTTAGTATCTTTGTTGCATTCCATCAATGGTTAGCAGCAGTCTATTGAAAGTGTGGCCTTGGCACAAATGTGGCAATATATTTCAGAGCACAGCAGCTGGGGCTCCTGAATAACTAAGATCCTGGTAGTCAGATCTGTAAGGTGCATTCTCAGGGCTGCCACAGCTCCCTACCATGTCCAGCTCACCTTGTTCTCGGCTCACAGATGTTCCTCCACTAGGCTTTACTCCCTGCCTTTTTCAGTGGCTGAAGACTATGTCTTCCATTCTGATGAATGTGTTTTTTCTTTCCTTCAAGTTTCTTCCTCTTGTATGATTTTGTTTCTTTCCTTTCCTTTCTTTTCCTTTCCATGGACTCTTAACACTTCTCTAACTCTTTTACCCTTCACTCTTTCATCTGAATATCTCATATCTTGTTGAATCCAGTTTTCTTGAAAGTCTCAACATTGTCTCTTGAATCTCCAATCTATCATAATAATAACCTAGTTCACCAGTGTTGAACAGAAAACTCCTTTCCTCCTCTCCCCAACTTCAATATCCCCTATGATTATGAATCCTTAACAAAATCTTATCAACCCAAATCCACCAGCATAGTAAGAGGATTATATGCCATGACCAAGTATGATTTATCCCAGGAATGCTAGGGTGGTTCAACAGAAGATAAGCAATCAGTGTAATATACCACATTAATAGAATGAAGGGGAAAAATCCAGAGGATCACCTGAACTGATGATGAATAAACATTTGACAAATACAATATCCTTTCATGATTTAAAAAGCACTCAGAAAATTAGGAATAAAAAGAAACTTCTTCAACATTATAAAGAGTATATATGAAAAATCCATAGACTCAATGGTGAAAGACTGACATTTTTCTCTCTAAAGCTCAACAAGAAAACGGAAGCCTGCTTTCACCACTCACATTTCACCACTCAACATTGTACTGGAAGTTCTAGTCAAAGCAAGTAGCCAAGAAAAAGGTATAAAAAGCATCCAAATTGATAAGAAAGAAATAAAATAATTATCCATGTATACACACACACACATATATATCCATATATAATTCCATATATATACATATATAATTATCCATATATATATCATCTCAAAGAAACCATAAGAAATCATCTAGTAGCAATAAAAAAATTCAGCCAAGTTACATGGTATAAAATCAACAGTGTTCCTATAGTTCAGCAATGAACAATCTGAAAGAAATTAAGAAAGCAATTTCATTTACAATAGTGTCTAAAAGAATGAAATACCTAAGAATAAATTTAATAATGGAGGTAAAAGCCTTGTACAAAACTACAAAATATTGCCTGCAGAAATTAAAGAAGACCTAAATAAATGGAAAGGCATCTCTTATTCATGGGTTGCAAGATTTGATATTGTTAAGATGACAATACTACCCAAAGCAATCTTGAAGATTCAACATAATCCCTATAAAAATTCTAAGCCTTCTTTTTTTTTTCCCCCAGAAATGGAAAAGTCGATCCTCAATTTCACATTGAATTTCAAGGAGCCTGGAATAGCCAAAATAATCTTGAAAAAGAAGAACAAAGTTGGAAGGCACATACCTCCCAATTTCAAAATTTAATACAAAGTTACAGTAATTAAAACAGGGTGATACAGATGTAGGAAAGACAGAGCACTTAATGGAATAGAATTGAGAGTCCAGAAATAAATTCATAAATCTATAGCCAACTGATTTTCAATAAGGGTGCCAAGTTTATTCAAGGGGAAAGGATAGTCAATTCAACAAATAGTGCTGGGACAACTGGATTCCCAAATGCCAAAGAATGAAATATGACCCCTACCTCACACTATATACAAACATTACTCAAAATGGATCCATGGTCAGGGGGCCTGGGCTGGCTCAGTCAGTAGAGCATGTGACTATTGATCTTGGGGTTGTAAATTCAAGTCCCATGCTGGGTGTAGAAATTACTTAAAAAATAAAGTCTTAAAAAAAATGAATCAATGGCCTAAATATAAGACCCCAAATCATACAACTCTCAGAGAAAGAGTTAGGGGTAAATCTAAATGACCTTGGATTCATTAACAGGTTCTCAGATATGACACTGAAAGTATGAGCAACAAAAGACAAAAAATGGATATTTTGTACAGTGGACATTATCAACAAAGTGAAAATAACTTACAGAAGTGGGAAATACTTGCGGATCATATACTGAATAAGTGTTTAATACCCAAAATATATAAGTAATTCCTAAACTCAACAAAAAGACAAACAACCCAATTAAAAATGGACCAAAGACCTAAATAGACATTTTCCAAAAGACAATGTACAAATGGCCAGTAACCACATAGGAAGATGCTCAACATTATTTGTCATCAGAGAAACGCAAATAAAAACCACAGCAAGATGCTACCTCATACCTACTGGCAAGATGATCATAAAAGCGATAACAATAACAATCATGAAAATAACAAGTGGTGGTAAGGATGTGGAAAGTTGGAAATCTTGTACTTTGTTGGTGGGAATAGAAAATGGTATAGCTGCTATAGAAAACACTTTGGTAGTTTCTCAAAAAGTTAACATAGAGTTATTGTATGACTCAGCAATTTCACTCCTGGTATATACATAAAACAAAAAGAGATTCAGACAGAGACTTGTATACCAGTGCTCATGGCAGCAGTGTTCACAACAGTCACATGGTGAAAACAACCTAAGTGTTAATCACCAGATGAATGGATAAGCAAAATGTGGTGTATCCATGCAATGGAATATTATTCAGCCATGAGACAGAATGAAATTCTAATACATGCTACAATATGGAAGAATCTCGACAATGTTTTGTAAGTGAAATCAACCAGACACAAAAGGACAAAAATGGTATGATTCCACTTATATGAAATATCTAAAACAGCAAATTCATAGTGACAGAAAGTAAATTAGAGGTTACCAGGGACTGGAGGTAGAAGAGGATGGAAGATTTATTGTTTATTGAGTACAGAGTTTCCATCTGGGATGATGGTGATGGTTACACAATTGTGAATGTAGTTAATACCATGAACTGTACTGCTAAATATGGTTAAAATAGCATACTTTACTATGTATATCTATATTAAATATAGATAGTAATATATAATATGAAATACTAAAATATATAATATAAAAATAGAGAATATGGGGTGCCCGGGTGGCTTATTTGGTTTAATGTCCCACTCTTGGTTTCAGCTCTGGCTATGATCTCATGGGTCATGAGATTGAGCCCTGAATTGGGCTCTGGGTTCACTAGTGAGTCTGCCCCTTTGCCCCTCTCTAAAATAAATCAATAAATCCTTAAAAATATAGAATATAAATCTACATAGTATGTAAACTATTCCATATTAAATACATATTATATATTCATTTTACCACACACACACATTTACCACAACTTTTTTTAAAAAGTGCATTATTATTGAGCTGGGGACCACTGTGGGAAACTGGAGTTCAACCCTGTTAGTCCTACCATAGGGAACCACCCAGAATATACTTTAGAATGTCTCTTTGAAGAATGGAAGGCTGGGGTATTTGTCCACTGGTTTCTGTCTCCCTACAGTTGAGAGTAGCCCTTTGGATTGTTAACCTCTCGACATTTCCTGGCTATGCCCAAGGGTGGGCTAAGTCTTACATCTCTGAGAAAGGCCAGAGACAAAATGCAGAACCTTTCTATACACCCTGAGGTGGGACTCTCTCTGTCATAGTGCCAAAATCAGTGATATGAGGCACAATAAACTTCTGCTGCATGTCTCATCCTCCCCAAGTCTGGAAACTCCCTTCAATCTGTAGTGTCCTTTGGAAGAAAGTGGTGGGTTTGTCCATTCTCAAATCTCAAGATGATGACTGAGGGCTTTCATTTCTGCCAATATCTGAAGACAGATAGGATGATGGGTTGAGTCCCCAGGGGAGCCTTCTCAGGGCTCCCCAAACAACATCACCAGCATGCAGTCATCAGGGTAATAGCACCGAGGGTGTTCAACTGAAATGCAGCCCCTCTGGGGTACCTGTCTTTTAAGTATCACTGTATTCAGTTTTCCTTCCCTTCTGAAACCTGAATCTCAGAAATTCAGGATGGAAATAAAGATTCCCAAAGAGATGTCTTCCTAGAAAGTGAACAGATGATTACAGTATCTCCCTGTGGGAAGATAAGGCAGGGACTTCCAGAAGCAGGTCACCTTGAGGGCAAAACCCAGTATAAGTGGAAACACTCAGGTCATGGGGAACAAAGACAGGTGAGTTTCTAAATCTAACTGCCTTTGGAAATCAGCACTGCCATCTCAATATGGGCAAAAAGTGACAGAAATGATGGAATAAACCATCTCCTGGCTAGTGGAAAGAAACAGAAATAGAGGTCAGACTCTCTCAGCCTCCATGTTGCTATGAAGTCTGGGCATCCTTCCCTTCTCAGTTCTCCCCTTCCTGAATCTTAGTTCTCCTGATTGAAAAAAGCATGTGTTAAAAAGGAGACAACTCCTGGGGTCCTTTTGAGCAACATTCTTCCTCAGTCATAGGATCCTCATTTACATCCATCTTGGGATATACATTCACGTTACAAGTTTCCTAGGCTGAATCTTCCTTTGCTCAAGTTTGAGGGCATGGATTTTTGTCCCTATCATCCCAATGGGTTAGTATTGACTATGTGTTGACAAGCACTCTGTGCTGAGAGCCTGGCTCTGACCTCTACAAGCTCCTGTCATCAAGAGAAAAGACAGGTGTATATGGGGGCACAGATTAATCTTTCCTGTCCTTTTCCATCCTCTTTGTGGAATTTAGTCAGAGCTTGGTAAGTGTGAGTTTGGGTATGAGTAGAAGTTGGTGATAGAAAGGACTAGTCATTAGATAATAAAGTATTCATGAGAAGCAGCATGGCATAACAAGGACAAAAAAGATTTGCAATTAGAAAGAAATTCAAATCTTGGCTTTGCAGCTTATTAGCTTTATTTTCTTGAGCAAATTAATCAAAAAAAATTTTTTTTTGGTTTGGGCAATTGGGATAATGCTGGCACATAGGGTTGTTTTTAAGATTAGCAATAATCTATATAAGTACCTGGTGAATACCAGATGATCAATAACTGGTGGCCATTATTATTTGGGGCTAAGGCTATAATAGTTAGCATTCTTTTGGTTGCAAGCAACAGAAACTGACTGGCTAAGTTAAACAAAAAAGGAACTTAGTCTGGAGGATGCTGGGATAGCTCACAAAAATCAAAGAAATAGCATAACCAGGATGCAAGATGGACAGATTATAGTATCACTTTGAGGATCTAAGCAACAGGAGGAATGGACTTCCTCTCAAGAAAACACTTTTGGAAAAGTCACCTCCAAAAATATCTGGAAGGGAAAAACCACAGAGTTCAGACATGACCCTTGGAAGCCTTGCTACTTCCTGGGTGTCGGAGCCAGACACTGGGAAGTCCTTGAAGACCAGACTACCACCTCAATTAGTGTCCACTAAGATGATGTCCTCTTACTGATATCCAAGTCTGGGCTTGACCTTTGCCACTTAAGGGGTCTTGAACCCTGCAGAGTAAACAATGTGACTTTCAGCTGCTTTGAATGAGGTTCTGACAAGTTGAAGCTACCCTCTTCTCCCAACACATACAGCCACAATAAGCTAGAGGATGATTAATGGATCTTGCCTTGCTATGTACTGCTTGAAACTACAGTCACCAGTTACAGGCATGGTTAGAAAAAGATTGCAGTCTATATTTTGTGTTCATTGGTTTCTACAAGCTTCCATTATGCATACTGCTCATCAATATCTATCATATAAATTACACCACAGATGCTTTTGTGTCACACCTTTGCATGCTTCTTGTTCCCTTAGAAACCCAATGAACAGAGAGTCCTACCAACACAATGTCCAACTTATTCAATGAGGTAGCACAGTACTTCCTAGAATACCAAGTGTGAGCACTGAATGGAGCCAGAGAGATCAGCTGGTCCAGACTCTCAGTCCTGGCTGTACATTGGAATCCTATGAGATGTTTAAATACTAAGTGCCCAGGCCCCACTTGCAGAGATTCTGATGTAATTGGTCAGGTAGGGTCCAGGAGTCAGTATTTTAAAATAACTCCCAGGTGATTCTCGTGTGAGTAGAGATTCAGAACTCTTGATTTGATCCAAGCTTTATTTCACATACAGGGAAGCTGAAGTGCAGTGAGGAAGATGAGGACCTGTGCTTAGGGTCACATACCTGATTCTTTGCTGAACTGGGACTTGAACCCAAATGTCCTGATTATGCATTCAGTGCTCATTCTCCTTGTATAATTGGCTGCTCTTGTCCTGTGAAAAGTTGGAAGGCTTCCAGAAGGAGTGACACGACTTGACATGGAGTTGGGATGGAGTTTAAGGCTGAAGGAAACCAAGACTAGGGCAAGCAATCCTGGGACTCTGAAGCAGTGTAAATGAACTTTAAATGTGAAACACACATTAGAAACTGTAACATATCATACCATGTCAGTTTCTGGTGTGAGTGACTATGCCAGGGAGCACTAGGCCATTGTTTTGCAAACCTGTAGTGATGTGAAAGAAAAAGGCCACTGCTCAATATTTGAGACAAAAACTGGCCAAGAGACTCCTCTCAACTCAGTTTGTTCTGGGACCTTCATGTTGCTTTTTCTCTATGCAGCTAAGCTTGTACCTTTTCTCAGTGTAGGGATACATGCCCAGGTGGGAAAAAGTTTACAAAAACGGTTAAAACACAAAATATATAACGGTTATATCCGGGGGTGAGGGAGTATGAATCAGGGAGTTATACACCGGGGCCTGCTTGGAATGAAGAGATATGCTAGTTAGGAACAATGTCTCTAAACAAAGCAGACTGCTGGATTTATGTAGTTTTGGAGTCAGGGATAATTTGGGGATTGTAATGATTTTAGAGCTGAAAGCAGGCTAATGCTAGCTTTGAAAGTGTGCTTACTTAAGCAAGACTGCACTAGAGTAAGCTGGCTGCTGACTGAGTCACCTTCAACAGCTATCATTAGTTGTTTTTCAGAAGGGTGTTCAGTGAAGCAAGTTATCACTGATAAAAGACTGAGTAAGTTGTCACTGATCAAACAGACTTAAAAGTGGTTCTATAAAATCAGTCTTTGTCTAGATGTATAGAAGTTTCATTTTTATTCTCAGTCGGTGGTAAAAAAAATTATAAGTTAAGGGATCTATGTGCCCAGATTGAAAAAAAAAAAAGAAAAGAAAAGAAAACCTGAACCAGTTGTCTAGCATAATACTTCAAAATTGACCCAAGGTGAAATATATTATTGCAAAATTTCAGAACACCAGGAACAAGGAGAAGATTCCAAGTCACTTATAACTGATCGTGAATCAGAATGACTTTTGACTTCTCAGTAGCACCTGGGAGCTAGAAAACAATAAAGTAGGATCTTAAAAATTCTGAAGGAGAATTATCTTCAACTTAGAATTCTATACTCAGCCAAACTATCACTCAGAGCAGAATAGGTGATATTTTTTAAATAGGCAGAGTATGAAAAAATGTACTTCCTTGTGCCCTTTCTCAACAATATACTTGGGGATGTGTTTCACTAAAATGAGAGAATAGACCAAGAAAGAGGAAGATATACAATACAAGGTAGACGAGATGCATCATGGCAGAGAGGCCAATATGATAAATGGAGGTCCCATGATGACGGCTGTACAATAGGCATAGAGGGCAATTGGTCCAGATATGTGAGACTTGTGATATTTCTTGAAGATTTATAAATGAGGATCCTAGCTGCCTATATTTAAAAAAAAAATCTACAGATGGAATGTTCTGGTGAGCCCAGTGTCTATTTGCTCTAGACTTGTTATAACTAGGTACCCTGCTCCCAGAATATGACCAACAAACAGTTCTGCTTAGTTTCCTGTGGGAGATTTCATCTAACAGGGGCCACATTGCCCTGTCCTTACAGGGCTATGTTTGTGCTTGACATTCAGTTTAGGGATACATGCATAGGTGGCAAAAAATAAAAACAAAGAATTACTAATATAAAACAATAGAATGGTTGCCTCTGTGGGTGAGTGGTTATACAATCGAGGCGTAACACACACAGAATTTTAAAGTACTGGCATTTCTTAAATAACGTCATAATGATTCTTTAAACTGTAGCTATTTCTTTTTTTAGACTCTTCTGTATGTGTATTTCACAATTTAAACAATCTGTATCATTTGATATAAATAAACCAGCAGTCATGCTTACTAAGCTTCTTTCTGAAGGTGATTATTTTCAATACTATAAAAGGCTCACTGAAAACTCCAAATGGTCAAGATGAACAGCTTCACTGTTCTCTTCCTGCTACAGCAGAAGAGATATAAAAAATAAAAAAATTAAAAAATAAATGGCTGCCTGACTGTTTTGAAGGGTAAACACAATGGAACATTCTTTGATTGTTGATTACCTTGTATATTTATTAAAGACAAAACAAATGCCAATTCTCTCTCTCTCTCTCATACACATACGCACTCTACAAGACTTCCTAATAATTGTTCTATTGGAGGAGAAGTATTTCTTTCTTCACCATGAAATGACACCTGAAACTTCCCATTTATCTGACCCCAAATGGGAACAGGAAGAAGAAAAGGGTACACTCAGTCTAAATGTGTGCTTATGTGAGAGGGTAAGAGAATATGCCCCAAATGAGCAGTGGCCTTTGGCAATGACCTCGCCCAGCAGTAGGACTATGGCACTCACCAGTCAGATCAGCTGCTCTTCTATAGGGAAAAGCCTAAGTAAGATAAAGGGAAGAAAGCCCAATAGTAGTCACTCCAACATTCAGCTATCTTAGAGAATACAGTGAGTCCCCTTTAAGGAAATCAGTGGGGAGAATCAGCTCCCTGTCCTGTCCAGAGTGAGAAACACGCTAGGTGTAAAAGGAGCAGTATCAGTCAGGATTCAACCAAAAAAGAAGATCCAGCTACACTGACCTTTAGAGAGTATGCAGGACTACTGTGTCACTCCTGCCTTCCAAACCTTACTCAGATTTTTCCTGTGGCCAACAGTAGCCCAAAATCTACATTCTAGGAAATGCATTTCGGACATAGCCAACCTAACACAGCATGAAGCCACAGTCCATGCTTTAAGGATCTAACATCCACATACATCTCTCTCATTTTTTCTCAATCATAAACATATCAACATATTTTATTTATAATCTTTAACGTTTAAGAAAGTGTTTTCTATATACAATTGCATTTGACCCTGTACTTACTCCCAACATACTATTACTAATAAAAATAAGATACTAATAATGGAGTGCCTTGTAAATGGCTTAAACCATGCCATTTTAACCTTTACAACAAGTCTATTAGCTATGTATCATTTTCTACCAGTTTCAGATAAAGAAATTGGAGCTTGGGAGATACATAGGTCTTTATACAGAACCTCTAAATACAGGCAATAACAAAGTCCTGCTTGTACCGAGGCAACTCTGTTTTTCAGACCACCAGTAACACACCAACCTTTCCTCATAAGAGGAGACAGCATTCTTTTTATCCATCTTTAGGTTAAATGAATTCTCTTCTAACTGTGTCATATCTTCCCTTTCATATCTGAAGATACAAAGTTAATTACTATTAATACATCTTAGTTGATAGGATGGGGAGGAAAGATGGGTTAATATCTACAAAATGCATTCATGTCAATAGAAGAAAAACATTCATAATTATTTGCCTCTTTGTTTCTGAATGTGGTTATATAATTATAGCTGGCATTTATAACTTACTTTTTTCCACTATTCATATTACATTCCCTTTGTTCCTTAGCAAACACCTCAAATGCTCATGCTTCTTTGTCCAGTGGGGTGACCCAAAACTTTATGTCTCAAGAATCTGGGTCATTGGGTTTTTGTAGTTTTTCTGTTTAATACAGATGGTGGGAGTATTAGCAGGTACTCCAAAAAATTGCCTGCGTTCCATAAACCCACCCTTATCCCCCTGTGTAGTGTCCCATTTCCCCTTGTTAGTCAGGATGAATCACCCCAGTTGACCCTCTTTCTTTATTTGTTGATTCACTGACATGAAGGGCCCGGAGTGGCAAGGTGGCAGTCCTGACTTCCAGTTTAAGGAATCATAGTTGTGTCTCTTGACAGAACATTTTTCCCTTGGCAGCAGAGCTCAGAGTAATGGGGCTGAGAAGCAAAAATTTAGCTGTGACTCAGTAGGAGTATCAGTGAGAAAAGCCAATATCTTTTCTACCCTCAGATTCCTGTCCCCATAAATCCTGCTATAGGTGAAAGTATATTAGTTTGTGATTTAAATCATATAATACATCCTGGAGAGCATTGTCTCAGTCTTATAAGGTGTTGCCACCTAGCTAGAGTGATGACCAAACCTTCAAGTGACTCTTCCAGTTGATTTTTCCCTCTAGGGTAGCTCTCAGTCCCCAGATCAGGAACCAAAGGAGGGGGTTCTACCAGCTACTATGTTTACTCCAATTACATATTCTTAAAATACAGGGTGGTCTTGGGGACCCACTGGACCCATTGTGATTACCTTATCTCCATAGGCCTCTACTCTGACTCATGAACCACAGGGGCATTTTGAATCTCCATGAACTAGTGTCACTGTCCATTAATCCCTAAAAATTCTGGCTATTTCCCTTTCCCACTGCTTATTCTCCCTGGTAAATGGCCTTTGGTCCTTTTGCGGAAAACTAGGAGGAAGATTTACAGCACAAAATTTTGATGTTGTAATAGGGTCTTTCCTCAAGGAAACCTGGCCTCTTCTTTCTGGAGGTTCTGGGCCTGTGAGTTGACTCAAGTCTGAGAATTGGTTGAAGGACTGGAACCCTCCATCCTGGTAATTTAGACTTCTGTTACCATACTTAAAGCTTTCCACTTACATCAATCAAGTAAAAATATAGTAGGTTGTTTCTCTATCTCCCTTTTAGAACCACCATGATCAATACCAAATATTTCTGCTGGTCAGACCATTCTGATTACTGCTTCAGCTCTGTTGCCCACAAGATTGTCTTGTCACTGGTCATTAGGTGACATCACCACTTATTCCTCCATCACCCAGGGATCCATTATTCCCACTGGATTCAGGGAGCCCAGTTTGATGACAAAATTTCCCATGGCTATTTCTGGCCTTTAGAGTATAGTTACTATAGAGCTCTCCTCCACGATGCCAGGTTTCCCCTGGTGAATAAGATTTTTAGACCCTTAATGAAATGTGTAACCCCTAGGTGGACATATATTCAGGGAACGGGGGAGTGGGTCTTAAATAAAAATTCATTCTAGCATTCTAGTTTCCCTAAGCCTTTGGGAGGCTTCCTTTACAGTGTACCAAAGAATAGCCGGCATTTGAACTTGATTTAGTATAGGCCACCATGGGGTTCAGGTAATTCTGCCTAACCCAACATTACATTTCTCACATTCTGATCTAATACATTTAAGTAGCATTTTGTACATATATTCTTCAGATTTCTATTTATATAAATTGGAAGAAAATCATGAAATTCTTTTCGGCACATGTGGAACCTCTTCACGGGTAGCAATGCATACCCTACCCTCTGGGCCTCGTCTGAATTTTTGTCTGGTTATTGGTCTAAGCAATGAGAGGTGGCAGTAGGTCCCAAGAAGAGTCAGTAGTCCCTTACAAGGCAACTACCTAGGGGAGACTGTTACAGGCTCCTTCTATATGGGGAAACTGACCTCCTCAGCAGGAGTAGAAGAGACTGCTTCTTTTAGAAAAGGAGAATTGGCAGGGTTTAGGGGTTCAAGGTTTCCAGCTTCAGTAAAATCTCTTCATATGTCCGCATTGAATTCTACCCCCCACTCTCTTTCCCAAGAAAGCCCCTGAGGTTAGCCCAAGAGTCTAAGAGGTTGAAATTCAATTTGCATTGTAATTTAACCACCTGTGAGATTAGACTTAGGGTTTGGTTTTCAGAAATCTTGGTGGCTACAGGTGATAAAGATCTCTTTTCAGTCAGGTTTTAGAAACCCTTAGCAGATCTTAAACGGGAATTCAAAGCCCTGAGCATATAATTTGCTTCCTCCAAGTCTTCAAACACAGGAGATACCAGCCAACCCCATTATATTATTTTGTCACCAAAACATTCTACAGCAATAACCACCTGGTAACCTAAAGCCTTGCCTTCCACAGATACTTGATGACAAATTTCTACAAGTGTGCAGACAAAAGAAGCTGTTGTCTACTGTTTGTCATGGGCTGCCAATGTCCTCTTTACCCCTGGGTACATGGTCATTAATGCCTTTACATCTAATCAAATCAGACGACTCACCACAACTAACCCAAAACCAGTTCAGAGAACTCATCCTTTAGATTCTGTTTCCTGGAATCACATCTGATACCCAGTTCTGTACCAGAGATACAGTAGGCACAACATAGAACTTGGGGTTTATTTGAGACATTTGACATTATCTGGAGATGGTAAAATCTCAGTTCAGCTATTTTTTACTGTCTGGTGCTAACCCTGAACTTCTGCACAGGTGCTGTGAAGGGAAAACTTGAACTGGGGTTGGAGTGGGGGTGGGCAGCAGAAACATCTGGATCCCATGAGGAACGAGCTGAAATCTTTGATTGTTTCTCCATCTCCGAACTGTCTCTCTGGATGAATTGAAGGAGATACCGGTGTTGTCCCTGCAAGGCCATTCCACATTGGGCTGCTGGAAGGGATCTCATGAGAGCTGGAGTTGCAGAAGACCTTGCTACTGCCCATGCCAGCAAGGGGAATTAGCAGACCGGCAAAACACATGTGAGCTAAAGCAAGCTGATTTTCATCTTTCAGTGAGTAATCATGGCGAATGCTTCACTTCTATCTTTCAAATCTCCTGTCCATTTCTCCCATGGCTCTAAACCAAGCACATAAGGGGAAGAGAATTCTGGGAAATGCAGTTCAGCTCCACCAAGTCCAGAGGTTATAAAGGTACCATAGTATGCTGGGCAGCTAGAAATACATGTGCAAATGGACAGATTGGAGAAACAGCACGGTGTTCAGGGCAGTTGTGGACATATAAGTTTGTCCAGAATCTCCCCTTTAAATGAATCCAGACTATCCACACTAGGATTGTGAGGAAAGCTGCACAGGGTACTACAATCTCAGGTCTATTCAATCCACCACTCTGGATCTTCCCTTTGCTGGTTTTCACTGCCCCAGGCCTTATCTCTATACCGCAGCTCTGAGCCAGGCCCATCAGATTGTTGACTTGTTCCTGGGCCTACCTTCAGCCTCTGGCCTTGCTGTCCTGCTGCTGACCTCTGGCTTACCTGTAGGACCTATAGATGCCCAGTTGCTACAGCCCCATGGACGCCACCTAAACAGATCTATTGTTCATCAGCCCCAACAAAGAGAAGAACAAAAGCAGGAAAATGAGTTTTGCAGAGGAGTAAGGATAACGCTGTTGCTTGCTGCTGATGGTAAATTGTCTAGCACCTATGGCTTTTATGGCTTTTTCTTTCTTTATCTGTGTTAAGTCTGGACAAGTTTGAATGAATCATGCCCCTGCCAAGCTGCTTGGGTTGTGGGGGGGAGTGCTGTGAGTAATAGACCCCTATTTGAATTATGGTTAAGAAAATCCTACAGCAGTTGGAGACCTCATGTAAAAATAGCCCATTCACGCCTTCCTAGAAATGGTTTGTTTGGTTTTGCTCATTAAATGTGTATAATTACACCTTAAAGTTGTTTTCATTTGCATTTCTTTAATTGATAGTGTGAATGCCTTTTTCCTTGATATGATTTACCATCTAAATTTCCTTGAGTTAGCATTTTCTTTTCATGTGTTATTTTGTGAAATCTGGGTATCAACCTAATGTATTTTATCAAGTCTTCATATATTTTGGGCAATAAATTTTTCTGATTATATTTAAATATATTTCCCTCTTCTGTTGCTATCCTTCTGGTATTTCTTTCATTGTTTTTCAATGTACAAAAGTCCTTGCTTTTATGGATGTCGACATCCATCTTGTTCCTGATGATATCCTCCATTTTTAATATTCATAAATTTATTTCCTCAAGAACTGTGATAAATGTTCTGTTGTATTTTCTTCTAGATAATTTGTTATGGATTGGATTTTTATACTTTTCCATGATTCCTCTAAAGTCTATAGAGAGTAATATTGAAGAACCTGGACTTTGGTGTCAGAAAGGTATGAGTTCAAATTCTGTCTTTGCCTCTTCCCTCCCACTATCCATGGAAAAATGTTTGTCTTCTCTGAAGCTGTTTTCTCAGATTAGTTTGCCATACCAGTTTTTCTTCCTTAAATACTTTTGAGAGGGAAATATAACACACACAAAGTGCATAAAACATACCTGCATACCTTGTCATCATTTCTACGTTACTTCTTCATCCTTCATTCTCCACTCTTCATTCTCCATTCCACTCTCAGGTATCCCTGGAGGCTTAATCTGAATTGCATAAAATGCCACTTTTACTGTGGGCACTGCTGGCTTATGTGATACCTGAAAAGGGGGTGTTTGGAGGCTGACAAGATGGCTACCACTGGTAGGTCTGACCATGGAGGTAGTTCACCAAGAAAGGATGTCTCCAAATGAATTAGTAGAAAGATGAACCAGAAACGGGGACCCAAAATTCCATGTTTGCAAATCAGAACTGGGAGGTTAAACAGAGAGGGTGATAATGAAATGAACAAAGGAGGAAGGAAGTGGTCAAAACTGTGTCTATAACATGGGGTATCAATGAGGTGCTCCTTTCATGATGACTTTGCCCACCCTAATAGGCAAGGAGAAAGCACTAATGGGGCTTAGGAGCACTGGGGAAACATAGGGATGCTCTTACCATACTGCATTTGCTATTCCTTGGCATGAGGTAGTTTTCTCTCTCCAGGTATTAATGTCTTCTTTTTGCCATTAAATATTTATAATGTTATTTGAATAAATCTCTCATGGTACAGGTTGATATTCAAATTTTTATTACCATAAATGGGCTCTTTGTTTTCATTTTTCCTTCTGTGTGCTACTAGTATGTAACAATGCAATTGATTTTTCAGGCTGTATCTTGTATCTCATAACTCTTACAGAGTCCATTTATTACCTCTAATAATTTTTTGGTTGATTTCTTTTGATTTTCTAGGTTGCTGGTAAAAAGCAACATTTTTATTCCTTTTCTTTATATATTTATGTCTTTTATTGTCTTTCTTCTCCAGTAGTGATTGCAGGCTCTTCTAGTGCTCTGTTCAATAGATATAAGGAAGAAGACATCTTTGTTTTGTTCCTGTTTGGTTTTTTTTTTTTTTTAAGGAAATGACAAACATTTCTACAACATGTGTCACGCCTCGCCTATATCAGACCCACAATATATGTAGGTCAAAATGAGATGAATAATCCACTTTAAATAATTAATGCAAATAATTTAAAGAAAGAAGTTATCCACCTAATCTTGTATACAAAATGGATTTTTGAACATGCCAAAGATATTTCTGGAACATATTAAGATAATAGAATGACATTTGCTATTTTGCTTTTCTACTAATAAGGGTCAATTATGTTAAGGCTTTTAATTTCTGTGTGACAGTTTTGATCTCTACAATTAAAACTGGTTTGGGTTTAGAGATTCATTCTCTTAAGATTCTTAAAGGATTTTTGCATTTGTTTTTCCAAAATGAATTGTTCTAGTTTGTTGTTATGATTGGTATCTATCCCATGTGAATGAGCCCATATTTGCCTCAATGAATGTTAGCTAACATTTTATCTTCTTTTATAATCTTATAGACTACAATAAAAGTTAAGTACCCTTGATTTTTCTGAAAGTTAAGAAATCTACCTAGGGAATCGAACTGGAGTAGGTTCCTTTTGTGGGATAAATCTTTAATAATAATACTCACTGTTTCCTTTTCTGTTATTAGTCTAGTCGTGTTCTCCTTTTCACATTAGCTGGTGGAATATAAACATGTATGAAGGATTATGCACTTGTAGTTAGATATCAATTTTATTACCATGTAACTGAGAATAATTTCCTACTAAATTATAATAAATACAAAAGAAAAATGTATTTCCATTCTCACTTACTGACTTTACTAATAATCTCCTTGAGGCTGGGACTCAGCCTGGTTCACCTATTTTTCCACAGAGCCAAGTGCAATACAGAACTCACTGGAGGCATTAAGTAAATGTGTACAGAATGAGTGAGACAAAGGGGGACCCCCTTCCTGCATAAGATGGAGTTTTAGTTTTCAAAGCTGTCTCTCCTTGATTTTATTCCCAATTCATACTTCATCTTTATATCTTGGGACTCTGAAGTGTTTTATGAAATAATATATATTTTTTAATTATTTATGTCTTGCCTAGTCTGAAAAGGTGAATTGAAATATTAAAGGACATAAAAACATTGTAATTTTCAAGGTAATAAAAAATGTTAGGTGTGAGAAATAAACATGTTAAGCACTGAGAAGGGTTAGATATTTGCAATAAATGGTAAAATTTAATCTTTAATTTTAAACCAAAGACTGTAGGAAGAGATGAAGAGAGACACTCGCTATATCATACTTAAAGGATCTACCCTAAAAGACGATCTAACAATTATAAATATTTATGCTTCTAATTTGGGAGCAGCCAATTATAACAACCAATTAATAACCAAATTAAAGAGAAATAAAATCTTGCCATTTGCGACAACGTGGATGGAACTAGAGCATATCATGCTTAGCGAAATAAGTCAAGCAGAGAAAGACAACTATCATATGATCTCCCTGATATGAGGAAGTGGTGCTGCAACATGGGGGCTTAAGGGGGTACGAGAAGAATAAATGAAACAAGATGGGATTGGGAGGGAGACAAACCATAAGTAACTCTTAATCTCACAAAACAAACTGAGGGTTGCTGAGGGGAGGGGGGTTGGGAGAAGGGGGCTGGGGTTGTGGATATTGGGGAGGGTGTGTGCTTTGGTGAGTGCTGTGAAGTGTGTAAACCTGGCGATTCACAGACCTGTACCCCTGGGGATAAAAATATATTATATATTTATAAAAAATTAAAAATTTTAAAAAAAGAAACACTTAGATAATAATGATATAATAGTAAGGGACTTCAACACCCCCACTCATAGCAATGGACATAATCATCTAAGCAGAAGATCAGCAAGGAAACAGGTCTTTGAATGACACTTTGGGCCAGATGGACTTCACAGATATATACAGAGCTTTGCATCCTAAGAAACAGAGTACACATTCTTCTTGAGTATACATGGAACTTTCTCCAGGATAGATCACAGACTGGGTCACAAATCAGTTCTCAACAGAGACCAAAGGGCTGGGATTATTCCCTGCATATTTTTAGACCACAATACTTTGAAACTTGAACTCAGTCACAAGTAGAAATTTGTAAGGAACTCAAACACTTGGAGGTTAAAAAGCCTCCTACTAAAGAATGAATGGGTAAACCAGGAAATTAAAGAAGAATTTAAAAAATTCATGGAAACTAATGAGAATGGAAACACAACTGTTCAAAACCTTTGGGATACAGCAAAGGCAGTCCTAAGAGGGAAGTACTTGTAATGCAAGCCTCTCAAAAAATTACAAAATTCTTAAATACACAAGCTAAACTTACACCTAAAGGAGCTCAAGAAGGAACAGCAAATAAAGCCCAAGCCCAGCAGGAGAAGAGAAATAATAAAGATTAGAGTGGAAATCAATGAAATAGAACCCAGAGAAACAGTAGAACAGATCAGCAAAACCAGAGAATGGTTCTTCAAAAGAATTAATAAGCTCAATAAACCCCTAGACAGACTTATCCTAAAGAAAAGAGAAAGGAGGGGCACCTGGGTGGCTCAGTGGGTTAAGCCTCTGCCTTCGGCTCATGTTGTGAACCCAGAGTCCTGGGATCAAGTCCCACATTGGGCTCTTTGCTCAGCAGGGAGCCTGCTTCCCTTACTCTCTCTCTGCCTACTTATGATCTCTGTCAAATAAATAATAAAAAAAAATCTTTAAAAAAAGGAAAGAAAAGAGAAAGGACACAAATTAATAAAATCACGAATGAAAGAGGAGAGATCACAATCAACACCAAAGAAATAAAATAAATTCTGAGAACATATTATGAACAACTATATGCCAATAAATTAGGCAATCAGGAAGAAATGGTTTCATTCCTGGAAATTTATAAACTACCAAAAATGAAACAGGAATAAATAGAAGATCTGAACAGACACATAACCTGCAAGGAAATTAATGCAGTAATCAAAAACCTCCCAAAAAACAATAGTCCAGGGCCAGATGGCTTCCCACGGGAATTCTACCAAACATTTGCTGAAGCTGTTTCAAAAAATAGAAATGAAGGGAAAGCTTCCAAATGCATTCTATGAGGCCAGCATTACCCTGATCCCAAAACCAGACAAAGACCCCATCAAAAAGGAGAATTAAAGACAAATATCTCTATGGACATAGAGGTCAAAATACTCACCAAGATATTAGCTGATAGGATCCAACAGTATATTAAAAGGATTATTCACCATGACCAAGTGGAATTTATTCCTGGAGTGGAAAGTTCGTTCACCATTGCAAATCAATCAATGTGATACATCATGTTAATAAAAGAAAGGTCAAGAATCATATGACCCTCTTAATTGATGCAGAAAAGGCATTTGACAAAATACAACATCCTTTCTTTATTAAAACTCTGCACAGGAAGATAGAGGGAGCATACCTCAATATCATAAGAGCCATCTACAAAAAGCCCACTGTAACTATCATTTCCAATGGGGAAAAACTGAAAGCTTTTCAGTTAGCCAGAGGAATGTTGAAGAAGCCAATGTTGGTGGCATCGCAATGCCTGACTTCAAGTTATATTACAAAGCTATGATCCTTAAAACAGCATGGTACTGGCACAAAAAGAAACACATGGATCAATGGAACAGAATGGAGAATGCAGAATAGAGAACTCAAATCCATGGTCAACTAATCTTCAACAAAGTAGGAAAGAATATCCAATGGAAAAAAGACAGTTTCTTCAACAAATGGTACTGTAAAAATTGGACAGCCACATACAGAAGAATGAGGCTGGACCATTCTCTTACACCATACACAAAGATAGACTCAAAATGGATGAAAGACCTAAATGTGAGACCTCAGCTGCAGGAACTTCTTGCTAGACACATCTCCAAAGGCAATGGAAACAAAAGCAATAATGAACTATTGGGACTTCATCAGGATAAAAAGCTTCTGCCTCACAAAGAAAACAGTCAACAAAACTAAAAGGCAACCCATGGAATGAGAGAAGATACTTGCAAATGACATATCAGATAAAGGGCTAGTATCCAAGACCTATAAGAGCTTCTCAGATTCAACACCCAAAATCCAAAGAATCCAGTCAAGAAATGAGCAGAAGACATGAGCAGACATTTCTCCAAAGAAGACTTACAAATGACCAATAGGCACATGAAAAAATGCTCCATATCACTTGTCATCAGGGAAATAAAATAAAAAACACAAGGAGATACCACCTTACACCAGTCAGAAAGGCTAAAATTAATAAGACAGGAAACAAATTTTGGCGAGGATGCAGAGAAAGGGGAACTTCTTGGACTTTTGGTGGGAATGCAAGCTGGTACAGCCATTCTGGAAAACAGTATGGAGTTTCTAAAAACAGAGTTCTAGAAAACAAAGCTCTAAAAGTAGAGCGACCCTATGACCCAGCAATTGCACTACTGGGTATTTACCCCAAAGATACAAATGTAGTAGAATGAAGGGACACCTGCACCCCAATGTTCATAGCAGCAATGTCCACAATAGTCAGACTGTGGAAGGAGCTGAGATGTCCTTTAACAGATGGATGGATAAATGTGGTTCATATATACAATGGAATATTATTTAGCCACCAGAAAGGATGAATACTTACCGTTTACACTGATGTAGATGGAGCTGGAGGGTATTATGCTAAGGGAAATAAGTCAGTCAGAGAAAGACAATTATCATATGGTCTCATTCATATATGGAACATAAGATACAGTGTAGAGGACCAAAAGGGAAAGGAGAAAAAAACTGGATGGGAAGAAATCAGAGAGGGAGACAAACCATGAGAGAACTTTAACTATAAGAAACAACCTGAGGGTTGCTAAAGGGGAGATGAGTGGGGGATGGGGTAACTGGGTGAGGGGCATTAAGGAAGGCATGAGATGTGATGAGCACTGGGTGTTATATGTGACTAATGATTGTTGAACACTACATCTGAAACTAATGATGTGCTATGTGTTGGCTAATTGAATTTAAATGAAAAAAAAAAGAAAAAATTTAATCTTTAACTTTGTGGTTTTTCATAGTGCATGTTTAGTTTCCCGGTGGAGTTTGCTTTATGGAATTAAGTGTAGATATTGTCAAAGTTGTGATCTACGTGCCTCTTCTAGAGTCTCTGTACTTTTCCTCTTTGCTATACATGTGCTCTTGGCTCACCACCATTTGCTGTACTGATTTCCCTACTTGGAGATTTCATTTTGCCTGTGCCTGGCCAGGTAGGGGCCAAGGGTTCCAGTTCTCTACCATGGTACAATTTCTTGCCCTACCATCTGTGAAAGAGGCCAGCATTTGAATTTTTCTGACTTTAAATATAACCTTTCTTTTCTCCTTGGCCCCATGAAAAATTCTTTGTCTTTAAAGACAATTAACAAGTCGGTCTGGTTTCTGGAGGGGTAGAGAAATGCACCCCCCATGATATACCTGCTAAGTTTGATTTTCTTTTCAGAATACCTTTAGTGATTTATTTTTAAAACTGTGTCTTTCTTATTCATTTAATTTTATTTTTTCAGTGTTCCAAGATTCATTGTTTATGCATCATACCCAGTGCTCCATGCAATAAAAAATGTGTCTTGTATGTTGGGCTTTTTCTCCTTCTTCTAGCAACTCCTACATTCACAGAAATTTTCTTGATCTGTTTTCAAGCTTCATAAGTTTCTCTTCATTTATCCTTTTTAACAAAAATTTGTGGCTACATAGTACCGTAGTACTGGTTTCTCTTGGAGAGCCAACCTCTGCAACAGGGGCTTGTAGGAGTCTGATCTAATACATAGTGCACTTCCCAGCCTGCTGCTGGAGGATGTAGTCTAAAGGGGAACAGGGAGGAGGTGAAGCATGGGGCAGGGGAGGTTTGAGGGAGAGAAGTATATGTGGGCCATGGAGAATTCTGCAAGCTGGTATGACAACAAGCTTGGAAAATGGAATCTGAGGCCTTGAATTAATGAGGAGGTTGCTGGAATCCAACAGGCTCAGACTAAATCTGAGTTTAAAGACAGTTTAATGTCTTTAAGCGCCTGGGTAGCTCAGTCAATTAAGCGCCTGCCTTTACCTCAGGTCATGATCCCAGGACCCCGGGATTGAGCCCCGCATGGGGCTCCTTGATCAGTGGCGAGCCTGCTTCTCCCTCTGCCTGCTGCTCCCCATTCTTGTGCTCAGTCTTTCTCTGTCAAATAAATAAAATCTTAAAAAAAAATTAAAAAGACATGTATGTTGCATGTTAGAAACCGGTCTTTCATGTGTTGAAATCAAATAATAAACAGGCTAGAGAAGTTGGACCATTCTCTACAGACATGAGCAGGAAAGGAATAAAAATCCATATACAAAGAAAGCTGCCAAGAGCCACAGAACTTGCCTTCCCTCGTCCTGCAGTGCTGGTCCCAGGCTGGCTGTGAAATGTGGTGCCCCAATCCGTGCACAGGAGCAATGACCTCAGGTGACTCAGGTCTGACCAGAGCTTTCTGGAGTCAAACTGTGTTTATATTGTGTCCCTGAATCTTATACTTTTATCAAGATTTTCTTCTTTATCAGGAAAGAATTCTTTTCTGCCTTTCCTATCTATGGGTCAGCTGGGGTTGCATGTTGGTGTCCCAGGAGGCAGGTTTGGGAGGGAGTCACTGAGCTGTGATGCTCTAGCCAAGGACAGCCTGGCTGACCCCTGGGAGCCCTGGTACTTCTCAGAGTCGTCTCTTCATCCCCCCTGCACCCATCAGGCATTGGGTATGGACTGCATTGTGGGGACCATGACCTTGGGCAAGTGGCTCTCTGCAGCTGCAGCAATCCTGAAGAGAAGGATCTGTCAGCTGTGGGCTGTGGGCCTCCTGCTGCCAGCACCATTGTCTGGGCAACACTGAAGGGAGATGTGGGCAGGACTTGCCAGTGCCCGCCACAGCCCTGCACCAGGGCCTGAAATCACCAGGTTGAAAAGCCTCTGCTTGTAAAGAGTTCAGACTTCACCGTGTGACTGGGAGACAGGGACGGACACAACCCATTTTCATATAATATGGCAATTACTATAACTGAAGTGTGCTTAAAATGTCAGCATGGGTTTGTGTATAAGTATGTAGAAAGGATTATTTATAATTACATGGGTTTTAAATTAACTTTTAAAACAAAATATTTTGAAGTCTGTTTTTCCTAAGTCTGTACTCAGCTACAGCTCTTATTGTTCTATTTACAAATCCACTAAATTTTAAATAAAAATGAAATGATCATTTTCCATGGGACTTTTGAATAATCCATCAATTCAAGATGAACACATTTAATTCTCTCTAAAAGTCTATTCTATACACTTAGGTAAATTTACTAAATATTTTAAGTTATATTCATATATTAATATCTTTTTTTTTCCTCATTAATGCTTTTAAATACCTCATGACCTTCTGAAATATTTAAATAACTGTAGTAAATTGACTTAATTTATAAATATCAGGCTAACATTAAAAGTTTCACTAAAATTACTAAAATAATTTTACAATTTTCAACCTTAAAATCACAGGCCTAAAATCAGTTATTAGGGGGTGCCTGGGTGACTCAGTCATTAAGCGTCTGCTTTTGGCTCAGATCATGATCCCAGGATCCTGGGATCAAGCCCCACATCAGGCTCTCTGCTCGGTAGAAAGCCTGCTTCTCCCTCTCCCATTCCTCCTGTTTGTGTTCCCTCTCTTGCTGTGTCTATGTCAAATAAATAAATAAAATCTTTTAAAAAATCAGTTATTAGTTTTAAATTGGTTTCTTTAACAAATATATTGCAAGGGAATTTTTAAAAATATGAAATGATTAGCCATGAATTAAAACTTAAAGAAAGAACTAATCATTATTTGTGGACCTTACTTGGCTTCAATTCAAAAGAACAGAAAAAACTCTTAACAAAACATTTATGGCATTCATAAACAGAAATCTGAACACTGACTGAACCCTTATTGTTACTAAGGGAGTATTAGTACTTTTTCTATATATATAATGTGCTGTGAAATCTGGGATTTGTTTTCCAATTACGTGGCAGGTGAGAAGTTGATGTAGAAAGGGAAGGTTTGTCCTTGAGTTCATGGTAATTGTTGAGCTGGGTGATAGGCTCCTGTGGGCTCACTGGACTATGCCATAAATGTTTGTATTTGTTTGAAATTCTGCATACTAAACAATCTTCAAAATTTAAACTGGAATTTTAACGCCAATTTCTGAGATTCCTTAAGATACTATATTTTCAATAAAAACCCATGAAATAATAAATTCACAGATTGACCTTATGTACACAAACCATATTCTTTACTAATCTGAAAGCACGAATGACATGGATGTGGTTTGTTTCACCATCTCTTCTAAAGTTACTTAAGGTTGAAATGATATCCACTGGGGAGTGGGACTCACTCCAGGGGGTCAGCATTGTTTTAAAGCCCTCCAGATGATTTTGTGGGGCTGCCAAGGTTGAGAACATTGTTCAAATACAGCATGAGAGTCTCCTGGAGGGCTTGTTATACTGGGTGTTGGGCCCTGCCCCCAGAGGTTCTGATCCATGGATTTGGGTAGAGACCTAAAGGCTTGCATTTCTCACAAGTTCTAGGTAATGCTGATGCTTCTGGCCCCAGGACCCCACCTTGAGAAACACTGTTGCAAGGCAAGCAGGTGTACTACATAAAGAGAGTGGAAATACCTAGGTCAATAGCTAGGGTCCATTACACTGATAGTGTCTCATGTGGACTGAAGTTGCTTTCTATGACCCAAGTATAGGAATGTGTGTGTAGGGGGGGCTTCCTATTCATTTGGGCTTTTGCACTTTTTGTCCTCACACCCTCAAGTCATTGTATCTTCTAAGAAGGGCTTCGGAAAAGCATAGATAACTTCCTTCATCCTACGTTTCTTTCACTGTCTACCTGGACTTTCCATATTTTTAGCTCTCTTAAGACAATGTCTTTTGCTCTAGACAGAAGGCATTTGAACGCAAGAGTTTAGGGTCCTGAATTTCCTCATAGTTTGTCTGATGTTGTCACTGAGTTTTAGCATCACAGTCTGCCTGGGGAATCAGGGAAGGCTTTCAGAGGACGTGGCTTTTAGGTGAGCCTCAAGGGATGAATAAGAGTATGGCAGGTGGACAAAGGAAGCACAGACAGAGGGAACAGTCTGTTATTTTCATAATTTCTGGTATGTCAAATGGGGTGTGTTGAGGGCTGTAGGAGGAGGGAGGAATGAGAGATGAGGCTGAGCAGACAGGCAGGCAGGGACCAGGTATTGTGGAGGGGGCCTCGTATGACATGCAAGGGAAGAGTTAGATTTATCCTAGACACATTGAGGGAACTAGTGAACACTACACCAAAAACTAATGAAGTACTATATAGTGACTAACATAACATAATTTAAAAAATGAAAAAAAAAAAAGAATTTTGAACAAAAGAGTGACCCTATGAGATTTGCATGTTGGAAAGATTATCCTGGCAGCTGTGTGGAGGATGGACTGGGGATCATGCCCAGAAGCAGGAATTTACCAGCAGGGAGATTATTTGAGTAAAAGAGATACATGAGTACCTGTCCAGGGTATTTGTAGCAGAGATGGGAAGAGAAGACAATGATAAAGGATGGATAAGCTTCCATGCTGATAAGAGGGCATGTATGTGTTTGTAATCTGCTTTGTCCTGAAAGTATTTAAGGCAGCATAGTTAAATGCATAAAACTGAAACAAAAATAAAATCTTTAACAAATGTAGAAGAAAGCAGGACAAACAGAAAAGCAAAATAAAGAAGATAAGAAGAGGCCATGAAAAAAGTTCACGTTGGGGCATTTAGCTCCTTACGTTTGCCCAAGGTGGGTCATGAACTTGTCTGACTTTCTAGAAATCAGTCAAAAGGGAGGCTCAGTCCATTACTTGACTCACAGAAACCATAATGTAAAAGCACTCCAGCAACTTGGGGGGAACACTAAGGGACTGGTTCTGAAAATAGACAAGTTTCTCCCATGGAGCCTCTGAAGGAGAACAAGGGTTGAGGTAGCAAACCAAAGTCTTAATGTCACAGAGTGAAGGGATCTGGTTTTCTAAGAAATGGTTCCTATGGGTAGAGAGTCAAGAATTTGGACAGAAAGATGGGGATTGCTCACTGTCTTTCCCTTCCATGAGGGGCCTGGTAGGCAGCTACCAGGCTGAGCTCTCTGACTTGCAAATATCAGTCCTGTCAAGCAAAGGCAGATGCCTTTCTAGAGATAAAACAAGACAAAACAAACAAACAAACAACAACAACAGCAGCCAGCAATAACAGTAAAGATCAGAGAGGTTCTGGAGGAACACAAATCGTAGCCAAGCAGATGTGGAAGATCGAGCCAAGGATTTGGTGCCTTATAATCCAGAAGGCTGAGGGACTGGTTAGCAAGTTAGACCAATGGCTTGGTTGAACAGTTATGCAAAAGCAAACAAAGCAAGAGAGGAAGCGGCTTTGAGGATTGGTGATAGTGAGAGAAATAGTGTTTACTTTGGGGCCACACTAAGTATGATAATCCTGAAAGTATAATCAGGTTTTTTATGGTTTAGTTTTGGTCTTCATGTGCTGTAGGTGCTTCCTGCCATACCCATTTGGCCTACCAAGGAGGTCATTGGTAACAGTTGCCCTGGCCACCCATGGCTTCCTGTCCTAGAGTGTTTTCTTCTTGATGGAGCTAGGTAGGTTGGAAATATTATGAGTTACTGTTTCAGGAGTGACCCTCTGCCAATAATGGACAGGACTTGGTGAATAAATGCCAAACATCCCACCCCTCCAAGTGGATGGTTCTTAGGTGTGTTCCTTACAGCATCTTAGGCAGGACTGACTGCCAGTTGCCCACAGTGGTGACCCACTCATCATTGGGTTCCTTATTGGCTTTCCCACTCCGCATGGAGCTTCCTGGGGTCACTTTTCAATTACTCAGTTGCATGCAAATCCTTATCTGAAGACTGTCGCTGGCTTTTTAAAAAGATTTTATTTGTTTATTTGAGAGAGAGAAAGAGAAAGAACACAAGCAGGCAGAGGGGCAGAGGGAGAAAGAGAAGCAGATAGCCCACTGAGCAGGAAGCCCGACACAGGGTTCGATCTCAGGACTCTGAGATCATAACCTGAAAGGAAGGCAGAAGCTCTACTGACTGAGCCACATAGGTGCCCCAACAGATCAGCTCTTTACAGTAACCATATATGCTAGTCCTTTTTAAGGCGGTTCCTGAGCAGCAGAGCCCGAGATGGGGATTCCCGTTCATGATTTCATTCATTCATCCATCCATCCATCCATCCATCCATCCATCCATGCATCCATCCATTTATTTATTTAGAGAGAGAGAATGTGTGTGCACAGAGCATGGTGGGGGTGGGGAGGAGGGGCAGAAGGAGAGAGAGGAGTGAAGCAGACACTCCTCTGAGTGGGAGTCAGCTGAGTGGGAAGCCGGAGATGGGGCTTGATCCCACCAGCCATGAGATCTTGACCTGAGCCAAAATCAAGAGTCAGATGCTCAACCAACTGAACCAACCCAGACACCTCCTTGTTCATGATTTATTGGGGCAGTCCTCCCAGGAGAAGAGGGATTGGGGAAAGGAAGGGCAAGGGATAAAAAGCTAAGTAAGGATGCTGTATCAGGTAGCCATTTGCATCAGCCTGATCCCACAGGGAGTTCTGGAGTGCAAACTGCGCTGTTAAAGTTGATTCTCACCTTAAAATCAGGAAGCCAGTCCTCTGTGCCAGTAGGTGTGTTAGCTGAGGTCTAGGGAGGCAGGTAGGGTGTACTGCCTCCTGGAGCCAAAGACCTCCCTCTTAGTCACCTCCCAGTGGAGGCTCTCCTTGGCCCTGGGCAATTCTCCTGAATGCACAAACACCGGCAGCATGCCTGTGTGCAGAGGGACACCATCACTGCCCTCTATAGGCATTCTAGAGTAGGACAAGCTTGTATACGGGTTCCTGTAGTTCTCTTTACATTTATGCCTGCGGACTCTGCCAGGTAGTATCAGGGAGAAAGAGCTAGATGAAGTTGAATCCCTGCACTCAAGGAGCTTGCTATCTAGAGAAGGAACTAGACAGGAAAACAGTTTTTGAAGGAACAAGAAAATCACATTGCAAACACGTGAAAGCAAACTGCCTGGGAGCTTAACCCAGGTGGAGAATTTCCATCTGAGGGGATGACAACCCAAAAAGCTTGATAAGGAAGAAATATTCCAGGTGGTACTTAAATGTCATCTTGAAGGACCCTCTGAATGCTAAAATATCCTTTAGATGCTGTGGGGCTGGGTCAGCTGTTGGAGTTTCCATCACCAGGAATGAGGGCTACCCTTCCCCCAGCCCCGACACACACCACACTCTTGCTCCTAAAGTTGGAGAAAGAGGCATTTTGCTGGGGTAGTGGGTTTTTATTTCATCTACTTTATTTTTTGTCTTTAAAATATTAGGTTGTTCTTATATGCTTTGGGAGAATGCTGTCAGTATTCTCTTCATAGCTGTCCTGCCCTAGGATATCCTACATAGGAGAGAGAGGACAAGCTCCTGTCTCTCACTCCGTCTCCCTCTCACTACTTAGCAGCCTTCATGCCTCCATAACATGGGCCAGGAATCCTCTCCCGGGGGTAAGGCAAGGGCTGGGTGGTCAGTCCGTTGGGATGTAGGCCTTAATTCCTCTGTGAAGAGGGGGAAACCATGAGCAGCTTCCCTCTCCTGCCCTGTGTGGTCTGAAAGGGTACACTCCCCAAGCAACAAAATAATAGGTTTTCCCTGTCAGTGTTCAATTCCAATTTCCTGTCTGGCCATGTGCCACCCTGAGCCAGTCCTTAATAAGGTCCACATTTTAGAACCTACTTAAAGCCCGTATTGCAGGGACTGCGGACAGTTTGGGAATTATTAAAAGAAATGGAACTTTTCTTTAATTGTCTTCTGTTGAACCTGGACTCCTGACCCCACCCCACCCAGTACTTTTGATGGGGGGGTCAACACTCCAAGAGCTGGGGATGGGGTGGGACTGGGAGTTCCCAGAAAGCAGAGGAATTCTCAAGGAAGGAGACACAGATTAAATCTCAAAGCATCTCTCCATTTATTTAATCTCTCAAGGTTTCAATCAGCCAGCCCTTACCTGACTAACTCCACAAACCAAAGAAAAATCATATTTCCTCTTGAGTGAATCATTTATATCCCATGGTCCAGCTGCTACCTTAGAGCCTTCCTCAAAAGCATCGACAGGCTTGAAGCATCCCCACTTCTTCTAGTTCTTTCTATCTCACACCTCCCTCCCTGGACCACCCCACTCAAAATTTTCTACCTCTGTTAGTGCCTGGCATTGGGGCTGGGAAGTGTGGGAGAAAGAAAGTTCCAAATCCACAGCCTTTGCCTGTGAGAATCTCACACCGTGGGAAGATGACATGTTGCGAGAAGGGATGGCTGTTCTCTCTTAGAGAAGCATTGGAAGGAGGAGAGGTGACTCTCCCAGTCCCACTCCCTGGGCAGTTATCCCTGCCACCCACCAAAAGACAGAAGCAAAGAAGGAGGGAAGGCATCTAGAACTTTCCACATGCTAGCACGGTAAGAAGGATTTTATGTAATGTAAGGTTACTTAATCTTCTTGATTATTATTCTCATTTTTCTAGGGAGGACAAAGAACTGACCCAGGGCCACACAGCTAGTAAGCGTTGGCACAGGATTAATGACAGAGCATGCCTGAGTCCAAAGCCTGTGGTCTTTCCACTTTACCTTGCTGATCAAATGAGTGAAGGTTTGTTATACAAATATTAAATACTCGCCCCAGAGTCCCTGGGGCTATTTTTCCCAAAGCCAGATTGCAGGCTTTGGGAAACCTCAGAGGAGGAGGGAAGGGGTGCTCTTGCTGGCTCACCTGGAGAGCCTGCCCAAATAGGTTTTTTTTTTTTTTTTTTTTTCTCAGCATGCTGGGCCCTGCTGGCCTAGAGACCAGAATAGGGGAGAGATGCTCCACTGGGGGACATACATGGAGCCCCCTTGCTACACGCACGTCTTCCCAGGCCCCCACAGATGCATGCAGGGACAAATGGAGCTCTTCTCACTTGTTCCTGTGTTCCATCAAAACCCAGACCAGAGCTTCACATGGCAGGACAGTGGCAGACAGGAAGACCCCTCAGGCTTCTCCCTTCTATTTCAGAGTGCATGTGTATAGGATATTGGACTTAGTTCTCATATCCTCTGCACAAGTTATGCAAAGCAGTTGGTATGCTTCCTCCTCCTCCTCTTCTTCTTCTTCTCATTTTTGTTTATTTGTTTGTTTGTTTTGTTTTGTTTTTAAACCAACGTAGTGGTTCTGTGATGAGCCCTCTGGGTCCCTTTCAGGAGGAAAGGATTCATCTCCCCACCTGCCAGGCTCTTGAGGATTGCCTCAGCTGAAGAGAGCTTCTTGCCCAGGGTCACACCACTCCCATAGCAGCCCACAGCCAGGGACAGATTGACACAGGGATGGACCAGTGTAGACCAGGTCCATTCTCATATCCCTCCCACTCCAACATAGGGTCAGAGAGACCTGTGTAGACTATACAGCAGAGCTCAACTTTTCCCTCTGTCCCTCCTGCTTCCACCCATTCCTTCCCCAGCTGATCTAAAGAGCACCCCCTGAGAAAACTCCTGTCCATTAACCTCAGTTCAGAGTCTTCCCCAGAGCACCTACCGCACCCCTGAGGCCTGGGCAGTGAGGTGGTATCTGAGGTAACAGAAGGAGGCCCACATGGAGCATCGGGGGTCCTCTCTTTTGTGTTCCGTTTTGCCACTAACAGGCTTTGTGACCTTGGAGAAGCCATTTGGCTCTGGGCCTCAGTTTCCCCACCTGTGCCAGGAGAAGAGTTTGGACAAGTTCTTAGTTCACTTGAAAGAACTTAAAAGAACTCATGTGAGAACTGTTTGCAACCCACAACTTCCATGTTCCCCTCTCATCTCCCTCCCAGTCCCTGACTTTGTAGCAGGGTCTGGGCATGGTCCCTGGGTCTCCTAAAGAGATGGCGTCCTGGGCCCAAGCTGAGAACTAAGGAAATCATTCTCCAGGATTTGCCCCTACCCTCTTTTCAATTTCTGTCAAAAGAGAGCCTCACCAGATTGAGAGAGCTTTGATCTTCCAGCAACTTCCATCACCTGGCATTTCACTGGCCAAGGGGATCATGTGAAAGCCCACTGTCCCCCCCGTTGTCTGCAAGTCCGGTTTCACACTTTGCTCTATCTGACAAGGTGAAAGTGCGGGATGCCAGAAAGAGGCAGGATGCTGTGCTGCATCATGTACGGATGCACTTATACCTGGCAGTGAGGGCTGTAGGTGTGGGTCCCTGTGGTAACGAGATTCCATATGACAAGCAGCAGATCTATGTCCCACTCCCCATGCCATTCTCTGCAGTGCCCCTTACCCAGCTACCAAATTGCTCCAGCCCACAGACATTTCCAGCAGCCTGCAGAAATGGAATTGTTCTGCTTCTTGGTGTCCAGTCCCTGACCTAGGCTCTCACCATTTAGGTCCCTTCTTCCCTGTCACATTAAGGGTCCATGATCCCTCTTCCACTCTCCCTTTCCTCTGGGCCAGCTGGGCACTGGCCACACGACCTTTAGCCCTTGGCTTGTTTCTTACAACTTGAGCATGACCAACAGATTAGAGAATTACACATGGTTGGCAATACCCCAAAAGCCCATATTGCAAATCGACCGTGCAAAATGATCAGCCTGCAAGCAGAACATCTGTGAGCGGCTCAGGATGACAGGCACCACGACTTGGCAGGACTTCCTGAGAGCAGAGACTGGCCCCTCTGTAGACCTCAGGTGGCTCCTTGCAGCCTTTGATTCTACAAGGCACAACTGAGACTTGGGGCACTGCTGGATCTCTTTCTCAGCACTTCTGCTCTTGGCCTCTAGGGGGATTGCCATCAACTCCTTTGTGAGACCTGTGGTGCAAGTCCCATCTTGCTCATCAGACAGGGGTGTTTCAGAGGGCAGAAGAATCATATCAGACAAGGGCTTGCTGGGGGGAAAGGGTATGTCTTCCAAACTGGGGTTGCCTGAGGACAGGATGCTCTGTCTCCTCCCTCAGATTGGGTTCCCTGACAGCAGCGCTGCGTCGCTCCCTCAGACTGGAGCTCCCTGAAAGCAGGGCTATGTCTCCCCATCAGACTGGGGCTCCCTGAGGGCAGGACTGTGTCTTTCCTTCATATTGGGGCTCCCTGAGGGCAGGGATGTGTCTTGCCTCAGACTGGGTCTCCCTGAGACAGGGCTGGGTCTCCCCCTCAGACTGGGTTTCCCTGAGGGACAGGGTTTCTTTCTCCCCTTCAGATTGGGGCTCCCTGAGGCAGGGCTGTGTCTCCCCTTCAGTTTGTGGCTCCCTGAGGCAGGGCAGGATGCTAGATATGGGGATTTCTGTAGGGAAGCCAGCCAGACAGGAGGACCCCTGTGGAGGGCACAGTCTTAACTGAGGAGATAGACTCCGGACACACAAAAGCATGCCAATATTGTGAAAGGTGAGTATAGACCCCATGTTTTGTGTGGCAAAAAGGCCTGAAGACATGACTGGGGTGGGAACAGTTAAGTAAACATTTTATCCCCAGTAAAATAGCCAAGCTTCTCCATGGAGATTGAAACCTGTTTACTTAGCTGAAACCAGAGCCATTGAATTCTATGTCTCATGCTATCCCTCACCCCCACCCCCACACCCACTTCCTCCTAATCCCAGGGAGCCCATTTCCTACCATTCTGAGAACCTGGTCAGAGGCCCAGAAACACCCAGAAAACTCCCGCCATCCTTTCCAGACATCTTCCTGTGTTTCTCATCGGGAATCCTGAGGATTTCTTCCAAAGACGTTGGGATCATTCCCCTTTATTTCCCTAGTGTGTGTTTTTTCCACAGTGGGTCATTCAGTGTGGAGATGGTCTTCAGTCAGAAGGAACCTGCAGGGCACACATCCTCTGTGATGAAGCTGCAGGAGGAGATGAGCCCTTGAATTTGGCTTCCCTGCTGTTCTCAGGCTGTGGAGACTGGCTCACCTCCTAGTGGCAGCTGGGTCTCACTGTCCCAGGGAAAGCCAGGCTGTCTGTCTCACCCTCCATCCCATGAGACCTCACTCTTGAAACCCTTCATGGAGCATGCTCACTGCCTGTCCACCCCCAGCAGTATCCTCACAATATCTTCTCCTTCCCAGGCACCCTCTTCTTCCAGCTCTGTAGGTCACACTCTCGTTAGCCTTCATTTCCAGGCCAAATCATTTTTCATCATTTCCTAATTTCTCTTACAAGTTTTGTAAAAGTCAAGGTCCCTGTTAACGAACAATAAGGTGCGCTGAGGAAATGGTGGAAAAAGCCACCTGAAGGGTTAAGGTCTGCACAGTGTCCCGTGCTGGTGACAGCAGGTTATGGCTACCTCCCCTGGGCTCAAAGGACTGACGGGATGGAGTTTCTTCTAGAAAGGCAGACAGTGACCATAGGGAAAGGGCTGCTAACAGGGTCTGTGGCCTTTCCTGAGCCCCCGACCGCACTAACCTGGCAGGGCAGGATCCCAGGTAATAAAGATCTCATCTCACATTCCACCTGTTTCCCCATCTCCTGTCCATACTCCCCACTGACTGATCCCAACTGGAAGCCAGAAGGCAAGGCATCCGTGGACGCAGCCCCTTACAGGTCAGCCTCTCCAGGGGCAGAGCAGGGTCGGCGGGCCAGAGAACACACCCAGACACCTAACAGAAGTGATGACGGCACGTTTATTTCTTCCGGTTCTTTCCTAGTTCTGGGATGCAGTGTGCTCTCTGGGGTCAGTCATTAAATGTATTCTTCTCTGAATGCTGACTGTAGCAGAACCTCCCCCATCTGCCAAGTCCTGTGGCAGACCTCGGTGCATAGAGATAAGACTCAAGTCCTGCTCTCCTGGAGCACAGAGCTATTTTCCTCCCATCAGAGGGCTCCAGCTGCACGGTTTGCTAAATGAGGAGTAGAAGGGAAAATTAACTTACGGACTCGAACCTGCTAATCATAACCATCAAACCCAGATCAGCACTTTGCTACATGCTTTTCCATATGTTATTTCATTTACTCTTCCCTGTGACTTCATACTCACCATTTCTATTATCCTGCAGACGGAGAGGACACAGCTCAAAGAGGTTATGAGGTTTGCTCACGATCGCACAGCTAATAAGCAGCAGAATTCCAAAAGCAAAGAATGCTCTCTCCTCTGAATTGTCTCAGCCCCGCCATCTGCCGTGTATGGAGCCTGCTCCACTTTCTACCCTGCGCTATCATGATTTGGGATCAGGCTTTACCTCTCAACCCCCACCCTGGAGCTGCATGAGTGGCTTGCTTTGTGTGTGCCGCACCGTGCCCAGAACACAGCATAGAGTCTGTTAGTACTCGTGAACTGAAGGTTTCAGCAATGAGACCCAAAATACTCCCAGACCCTGCTGAGACCAGTCAGTGAAAACCTCAGTTGAACGTGGCCTGGGAAATCAGGAATCCCAGGTTCTTGTTGGCATAAGACTTATAAGTGGTCATATTTAGGCTAGCGTGTAGTAGGCAGGCTGAGGGCCTGGTGGTTTCCAAAAATCATTCGGTAGTTCAGAGATCTCTCCATGCATAGTTCATAGACAAGGAAAGTGGGCTCTAAGAGCTTAAGCTTGAGGCCTGGCATCTGGCACATGGCGGACTCGGCATTTGAACCCCTGACCTCTTTCTCAGGCCTTGGCTCTTTCCATGCTACCAGGCCTCCCCCTGGTGGTAGAGGATTCTTCCACTGAGGCGAAGGATTTCCAAGTGACCCATTATAGTCCTTCCTTGTCTCCTACCCCTCAGCCCACACTCCCCATCCCACCTCACCTGATTGTCCCTCTGCCCACTGGACTCTGGTAGGAGGAATCTTACTGGAGAAAGAGTCACAGTAAAGAATCAAGGATGAAACTCCTGGAAAAGATTCTGTAGGAATTCCTTGAAGTATTTGCTATCCTCCCATCCTCTTCTCTTTCCTTCTGCCAGATTTTCTGGTATTCTGGACACACACAAGTTCTCACAGCCCATGCCCTAGAGAGCAGGCCCCGGGACCGCACACGCGGCTGGCTCTTCAAAGGCACGGCTGTTCTGTCCCCTGGTGGGCGAATAAACACAAAATGCTGCTGTTAAAAAACAAGTCCATTTCACATTTCATTTTGCTTGAGAAAATGGGAATTGCTGAGGAGATGCATGGAGGTCAAGCTCTTCCGGAGTTTTGCACGGGGTCCCAGCTACTACCTGAACCAGCCAACTCCCATGGTCCTGCTGATTACTTGGCGGTCACTCAGTTTTCTTCCCACGCCTGGCCTGGAGCACCCACAAACACATGCCCACTCACATCTACACACTATCTCTCTTTTACCTACACTCCAGAGTCCCCAGAACACAATAGTCAAATGGAGGTGACTTGCTAAATCCTAGTACCTTGGCGCGGCCTCTAGATACCCATTTCTAATCACATCTTCAAACCTCAAGCAAGGCACAGCCATAAAAGAAGGGAAGCCATTCATTTATACTGTACAGAATTTCAATTTTTCTGAGGTTCCCACACAATCATCTTTTATGAGCTATAGTAAAACCACATGTTTATACAGTCTCTCTCCCTAAGTCCCAAACATTTTAGCAACATTATCTTATGTAACACCTGGGGTTTCAGAAACAGGGCCTGAACAGCCAGGCATCACTTATGCAAACAGTTTTGAATTTTCCAGATGTATCCATTTCCCTTCAGTTAGCAAAAAGCTTATTTGGAAGACATTGCTTCTCCCCTGCCCACCACCCCCAATCCCTTTCCCTCCACCTGCAGGTAATATTTGCTTTTTAAAAGAATCTCTGCCTTTGCAGTAACATGGAAGAGATTTTTCTGATTTGTTTTGCAATTCCTGATGAATATCTTTATCTACATTTCTGTTATAGAGCAGCAGGGTACTACCTAAAATTAAATCACAAAGTCACTGCTTTCCTCCCTCCTACCCATGCTCAAAATCTGGGATCCACCGTTAACTCTTTTGTGCTCTTCATGTCCTGTACTATTTTAGCTACCAGGACCCTTCACTAGTCGTACAAAGTGGTTTCTGCATCCTCTTTTCATTTCCCATTGCTGCCATCCTACTCAGACTTGTAAATTCACAGTTAGGCTAGTTCACCTGGCTCTGGAGAAGTTGCCTGCTTTAATACATCTGGCACATTCTAGCCTCCTAAATCTTTGGATTCTCTCCTCTGCCAAAACACTGGCTCATGGCTGCCCTGTGTGTGTGTGTGTGTGTGTGTGTGTGTGTGTGTGTGAAGCCTTACTGGAAAACACAACCATGCCCATTTATTTACATACTATCTATGGCTGCTTTTGGCCAAGTTCAAAGCCTCAATTATTTACCATCTGGCCTTTGACAAAATTTGCAGACCCCTGGTGTAGGGAGTATTGCCTGTATCCCGGAGGCACATGGGCCTTGTATGACCTGGCCTCTATCCACTCACCTTCCCCACCTACCCTCTGTGCATGTCCTCCACAACCCGGTACTGGTATCTGCCTAAGCTGGGCGGGCCCCTTAAGCAGCCTACATCTTGCCTCTCTACTGCTATCCATGCATTCGCTCTGCCTGGAGATTTCTTCCACACGCCCAAGCTCCTGGCAAACACCAGTCGTCCAAAATCCAGCTCCAGGCAAGAGGACCCCGTGATGCAGTCTCTGCAGCACAGCCCCGCCTCCCTCTCTCTCTCTTCCTGGATTCAGGGCTTTTGTTTCTGAACTCTGACATCTATTTCCCACAACTTCGGCTTATATATGTGTTTCTCCCTCCTTAGGCCACAAGTTCCTGAAGAGCAAATATTGTGTCTTAATCTTCTTTTTTTTTTTTGTATCTTAGAGCCAAGTGTTACACTTGAAATATAGTAGATTCTCAATGTATATTGAATGACTGAATGAATGAGTGAAAAAAAAACACTGCTTAACTCCTCATCCTGTTCCTTCCTCTTTTTGTCTAGTTAGTTAGTTAGTTAGTTTGTCTAGTTAGTCCCTAACCCACCTCACTGATTCAGGCCCTAAGCTTATGTTGTCCATAAGTGGTGCTGTCCACTCCCTTCTGGATTCTAATCCCTTCTCCTCCAGAGGAAGCCCCTGCTCACTCCTGCCCACACTCCTGTCCTGCTCACCTCTGGTCAGTGTGGCAGCCAGTGACCCTCCTACATCCCATCTTGCTGTGTGGTTTTATTGGACATCTCTTGCCTGACTGGTAAAGATAGGGACCATGGCTGAGGACTCCTGCACCAGAATCTGGGCTCTGCCTTTTTCTTAGGTCAATTCCCCTTTTGCAAATTAGTACCTCAAATTTCCTCATCAGTAAAATGCAAGCGATTGGATGTATTTCACTAGCTGCTAATGATGTGGGAAACAGAGGCTGAAGAAAAATTATTAAATTTCCTTACCCACTGACAAGCCCTTAAAACAGGCAGAGTGACATTCTTCTAGGGACTCAACTACCTCTACCTTTATACTTTGCTAAGGGCAAAGGGCAGTCATAGCCTGACTGACTCCTAACCCCAACCAGGATCCTGTAAGTCTACTTTAACAATTCCTTTTTAACTTCATCTCTAAACCCTCCAAGATAACATGTTGACAATTGTTCCCAAGCATATGGCCCACTGATATACATCTAAAGGGTCTCACAAAATGTTTTATTACTGGTAATAAATAACCTTTTTTCCCAACAATAACTAGCCCCTCAATGTCCTGGAAACCATGCTTCCAAAATTCCTCAGAGACTTATGCCATCCCTACCCTCCTCCCTGAGTATATAATGGACAATTCTTCACAGCCCTGGGCAACAGCTCTTTCTGCCCATGGGTCCTGTCCCAGTGCTTTAATAAACCACCATTTTGCACCAAAGATGTCTCAAGAATTCTTGGTCATCGGCTCTGGACCTCACCCCACTGAACCTCACCTATGTTCTAGAACTTCATCACTAAGATGACCCTGAGGGATGCACATATATTCATTCATTCAACAAATATTTATTGATCATGCCTGAGGTACTAGTCAGTGATGGGACGAAAACCGAAAAACAAGAGAACAAAACCAAAACTTAACAAATAATAAAACTAAGACCCCCATAAATCCCTTCTCTCATGGAGCTTACTTTCTTACTGAGGAGACAGACAAGTACAGTACTTAGAAGGGAGAGGTTCTTGGAGACTGACGGAGCAGAAGAGGGTAGAGATTACAGTAGTCTTAGATGGCAGTTTATTTAAAAGGTTATCTGCCTGAATCAGAAAGGTCTTTTCTTATAACCCTTAGGAACCCCCAAGTCATGCTTTATCATGTTAGCCAGTGGGGGCAAGCACTTAATCAAAATACTCATGGAATGAAAAAGGAAAGAAGGAGGGAAGGAGGAAGCAGTTCCTTCAACATTCCTCACCAAGTACTTTCCAGACATTTCTAATACCAGCCTGGGGAGGCCATCCATGTTCAAAGCATTCTTTCAGGGGTGTTAGTTGGGCAGTAGTGGTGGTGTGAGATGGATCGGTGAGGGAGAAGCTGAATTTGGAGAAACCAGATGTGAGGAGGTTCATCCAAACACCCAGAGGGGGGTTCAGTAAGATTACATTTCATGGGAAAATTTGGAGACTAGATCCAAGGTTCCTCAGAAGGAAGCTGGGATTTCATTAATTCTCACCTGATATCATAGTTACGGGGAGAATTCTGGATATGACAAGTGGTAGCAGGTGGTAAAGGAAGAGAGGGAAGGAAAGAGACCAAGCTTGGGTTTCTGGACATTTCTTCCATCCATGCCTTTCCTTTCTTCCCCACCCTAAGCCCTTCTCCAGAGTGAGTCTGATCCTCACACCTGAGTCCATCCCTCACACACCAGACTTTCCTGTGAACCATGTGCCTAGAACCCAGTCTGACCCTACTCCTTCATTCCCTCAAAAAGTAATTACTCCCGGGGCACCTGGGTGGCTCAGTGGGTTAAGCCTCTGCCTTCAGCTCAGATCAAGGTCTCAGGGTCCTGGGATCGAGTCCCACATCGGGCTCTCTGCTTGGTGGGGAGCCTGCTTCCTCCCTCTCACTCTGTCTGCCTCTCTGCCTACTTGTGATCTCTCTCTGTCAAATAAATAAATAAAATATTTTTTTTAAAAAAGATAATTACTCCTGAGTGTGAGATCCAGGCTCTTCAGTCTTCCAAGACACACAAAAATCAGGGGAAAAAAAGGCACACATGTGCATCATTAGGCCATGACCTATTTGAAGCTGCTCCATAAAGTGGTAGGAACTAGACGGACCTAAGGTCAAATCCCAGCTGTGAGAATCTACAGTTCTGTGACATTAGGAGAGCAAACATTGTGTCTTCTCTCAATTTTCTGATATATAATTTTTAAAAAATATTTTATTTATTTATTGGACAGACAGAGATCACAAGTAGGCAGAGAGGCAGGCAGAGAGAGAGGAGGAAGCAGGCTCCCCGCTGAGCAGAGAGCCCAATGCGGGGTTCCATCCCAGGTTACTGGGATCATGACCTGAGCTGAAGGCAGAGGCTTTAACCCACTGAGCCACCCAGGCGCCCCTCTGATATATAATATTAAAGGATACTTTCTTAAAGGTAAGATTATGACTCTTATATAAACACAAAATGACTATGTGTCAAAGTTATTATTTATCTTATTTAACTCATTAGCTAATGAGGGAGCCACTAAGATAGAACAACTGGCTGAAGGGAGAATTCAAGGATTACCTGTCTATGGGTGATCAGGAACATTGAACTCAATTTACAAAGATCGACAGTGCTGGTCAATAACCTTTGGGTAATAATCAGCTGCATCTTCACCAAACATACTCATTTGCATTTCTAAGGCCAAGATCATTTGCATTACTATCAGTTTTCTAGGACTTACAGATTGTAAATAGCTCAAAGACAATGAAATGCACAGACCCCACAGAATCAGATAAGCTGGCAGATTGCACTCCAGAGAACCCCCAACAGTCATATTTTCATTGTTGTTCGTTTTTTTCTTCCCCCATTTTAGCCTTTCACAGATTTTCCCAACAGAAATATGGTGATGTTACCTGAGGTAATGTAGTTAAAACTCCCAGCACAGTTCCTGGCACATCGTGGGGCGCTCTGTGTCTGGAAATTTCCTTCCCTCTCTTTCCGTCTAATAAAATCTCAAGGAAAGAATTTTTCAGAGGCAAATACAGCTAGAGAAATGTATAACAAGGGTTCCAGGATTCAGAGGTGAAATTTCTTGTCTCTGGCTGAGAGTCTTTCTGATAGAAGGGGATGGGTCACCTCAGATCTGTCCCTGGTAGCACTTACCCCAGGGAGGATAGCCAGGACGCCTGTGTTGGATTTTTGCTCTCATTTTATAACACATACACTGCGGCCACTCCCGTATCTCATGTGTGACTCACAACTCAGTGAGGCGGACTGTCCAGTATTAGAGTCATTCTTATTTTACGGAGGAAGAAAGTGATTCAAGGATTAAATAGCTTTGCTCAACTTCATGGCTGGTAGGCAGCATCAATACTGAACAGAATCCCATGTTTCAGAAGACTTTGGGAAAAAGATATACATCCAAGACCCTCCCCTCTCCTGAAGGCCTGAGTTTATTGCTTTCTCTTTGTATTAGAAATCTCTGAATCAAACTCAGCTTTTCTGGAACAGACAGGTTTAAGCAAGTATTAAGTTTTACATTACAGATTATTAATCTGTTACAGTGATTTTTATCAGCCTGTGAAATAACTGTGTATGTAATGTAAGGTTCCTAACTCCGTCTCCAAACCAAACCCACAAGCATTCCACGGATGCTGGTGTCGCTGGGTTCAGGGGCCCCTGAATGCACAGGGGCAGTCCCAGGGTATGGCTCCGTGGGGGAACAGTTTGCTCCTGCAGACAGAACCTATGCCAGATAAAGGACAAAGCTGGGACAGTTGTCTGCAATGACCACAGTCTCCACCCCAGCCCTTGAATTCTCCTCCGTGCCAGAATCTGAGTCCTTCTCCTCCAAGGGCTCTTGGCTGTGACCTTCCCTTTACCCTTTAGAGCAGAGAAGCCCAGACTCTGCAAACTCCCAGCAGTAGGCTCCTAATAAAGGTTTCTGCTTTTGACCTCTTGCTCCTCCTCAGCCCTAGCCAGTTCACAAGGAGTCACATCATGCCACTCCGAAAAATCCAGGGGCTTCCTGTTGCAAAGGGAGTTTTCCGGTACAGACTGAGCATGGCAATTTAGTGTGCAGGATGTGTAGTAGGGAATGCCTTCGGGATGGACAACTTCAGGGAGGGAAGATTGAGTGGAGAGAGGAGTTATGCTACAATGCAGTTTCAACCCGTGACAGCTTCAGCCATCCCCAGGAGCCTTCTGGACAACTCTCTTCAGGAACTTGCCATATTTCCGTATCCTCCTCCTGCTACTTCCACCTCCTCAATCACAAGAAGAAAAGATACAGATACAAGGGTCCTTCCTCTGCTGATTTCCTTTCTTCTCATTACCCCAGGCCTCTGTCACACTACAGACAGGACAATGTGGCTGTTGTCTCATTAATTCTCTGATTTCATGTCTCCGTGTCAATTAAATGTTTCCATATTCCTATCCCACAGCTTGAGGAACAATATTAGTTTAATGTATTAAGAGGAAAGTAATTAAATATTTGTTCTAGGGTAATTGTATATAAACTGCATGACAATTGAGCTGGTGATGTAATTAGTGAATCTTAATTAGAGGCTCCTTTACAATCAATGTTTAATTTACTAACAACTGTTTTGGCTTAAGAGCAAATTAAAGGCTTGTCATTGGCTTTCCACACCCATTTCAGGCAGAGCCAGCGACTTACTGGCCACAGTAGTGAAGCCTTCTCTGCTGTTGGCTGGCTCTGTGATCTCTAGGAATTCTTGGGTCCTCTTTGGAACTCAATTTTATTATCTGCAAAATGGGAACATTGTAAAGACTAGGACTAACAGCATAAAGTGCGTTAAGCATCTTCTATTACTAAGCATACTACTACTAGAACAGTTGGAAACTGTTCTGAGCACCCAGGAGCAGCTCATTATACGTGGGCAACTCATTTAGGCCCCAAAACAACCCTGTAATTAGGTGCTATTTTTATCATCTGCATTTTGCAGAAGAGGAAACTGAAACAGAATAGTTTTTTCATGGGGCAGAGAAAGAAAGATCTGGCTCCAGAGCCCAACCTGCCATCAGGTAAGGCCTACTACCTCTCATTATGAAGTCTAGCTTCTCCTTTGGTTCAAACGGACTGTGTACCCCAGCCCTCCCAACACCCAAGCCCTTCTAGTTCATTGTCATTATTTCTCCCTTTTAGGCAAAAGCCTGCTCTATAGCTGAACTCTTGGCTTTGGTCTTTTCAGATTTGTTACCAAAGCTAGTGAGAAAGTAAGAAAGGATTTCAATTTAAAATGGAACCAGAGGCTATGAAATGGAGACTCTGGGGCACACACCCTCAGAAGAATGGAACTTAGGAATTTAAGAATCTCATTTCTTGTAAATGCCTGATTTATAGAAGATGGAGATTCCTTTCTTGACCAATGAGCATGTATCAAGAATCCCTCCCCATTCCTAAGTCAAGTAACTGCTGGATTCTGGCTGACCTTTGTACTCCTAGCCCATAAATATAGCACTCTCCAAACCCTAAAAAAGACTTACTTGCTTGGGGCATCTGGGTGGCTCAGTGGGTTAAGCATCCAACTCTTGGTTTCAGCTCAGGTGATGATCTCACAGTTGTGGGATCGAGCCCTGTGTCAGTCTCCATGCTCAGTAGGGAGTCTGCTTGAGATTCTCTCTCTTCCTCTCCTTCTGCCCTCCCCTTCTCCACTCTCCCTCTCTGTTTCTTAAAAAAAAAAAAAAAAAAAAAGACTTACTTTCTTATAGCTTATTAGAGCACATGTTTCCTGAATTTCAGTTCCCTTGTTTTTCCTGAATAAACTCAATTTCTGGTAATTTGAACTTGCTTCAGTTTACCCGTTTCTTCAGGGTGACCCCAGTAACATCCTGCCTCACCAACTCCCATTGCCTCCCTGTATCAGTTAGGATGGGCTAGAGTACGCCACGGCGGCAACCTCAAATCTAAATGGCTCACACAGAGGTTAATTTCTCATTCATGTTCCATGTCCAGTGTGGGAATTGTAAACAAGTGTTTTGCCTTATTTTCTGGACCTCCAACTGTCCATTTATGGCTCTGCTCTAGGCCTTCTTGCCTCTAGAACCCAGGCTGACAGGATCCCAATGTCATCAAGACCCAAAAAGGGAAAAGAGAAATAGCAGATCAAGAGCTGGTTCTTAACGATTCTGCTCAGAGGTACTAGAACACATGAGACTCCAGCTCCCATTTTATGGCTAAAGCAAGCCACACAGCAACCCCAGAGTTCAACAGAATGGGATTTCTATTCTGCACTTCCTCCACTTTGCACCCTTGCTTTCTGCCTTGAGATAAGTCTCCATTGCTCTGCCCCTGGACTCCTGAGTGCTGCTCCAGGGCAGAAAATGACTTCGTATTGGAATGCTGTCTGGAAGGGCTTGGGAAATAGCCCATTGTGAATACCTGCAGTCCAGAAAGTAGAGGAAAATATTTATTTACGATTCATAGCATCTCCCTACATGGTATCTCAATGTCTTTCTCCGCTGGCCTCCTTCCTTTTCTGCCTCCTTCCTGCCCCCAAATTCCTGACTCCATTCCTCCAGAGCCTGCATAACTAAGGCTAGGAAAATGCCCCCAGTTATTTTCATTGTGTAAGTGTTACAGTCCCCTTTGTGAACTGACTCTGAGCTCCATTTTTACCTCTCTGTGTCCCTCTCCCTATCTTAAATGGGAGAAATGAGAGGCAGAAGAGCAGGAGGCAGAGGGTTTCTGTTCCTGCCCCAGCTTAGCCACTAATACTGTCAGCATCACCAGGGGTAATTTTAGTCTGCCTTGCCTGCTGCCTTATCCCAGCACCCTGCCTGGCACATGGTAGGCACTCAATTTTTGTTTCTAGAGTAAATATTTATTTATTCATATGAATGAATGGATGGTTGGAATTCCCTCAAAAAGGTTCTCCAAGGACCCTCCCAATTCTGAGTTTCCCTGATGCTATGTGATTCTATAAAATTCCCACTCCCAGATTGTCTTTTGGGACTGACAGGGCAGAGATACCAAACCAAAGAGCAATAAATGTGCAAGTGATTTTATACCTAATTGACAAACTAAATGTAGATAAATCACTAGAACCAGATGGTACTTGCCTGAGAGTACTGAAAGAACTCAAGGGTGAAATTAGAGAATTGTTGGCCACAATGTGTAAGTGCTCGTTATGAAGGGCTGTGGTGCCAGAGACCTAGAGAGGGTGGTTGTGCTGCCACAGAGGATCCTGGGAACTGTTGAACAATGAGACTGACCATGAAACCAGGCAGGTTATCCACACTAACAATAGAGTATCATCATTAGCCAAAGCTACATGCCAGCATAGAAGGCTACTTGGTTCTATAAGGGGAAATCTTTCCTGGCTAAATCTAGAATTATGTGTGGAGACACATATGGGTAGTGGCAAAGGGCAGCCAGTGGAGGAAAGGATTCTGGCTTTCAGAATTAAATGCTAAAGTCAAAAAGAAAAAAGAAAAAAAGAAAAAGGGACACATCCAAATCTTAGAAAAAAATCTGATTTAAGACAGGAAACTGTGTGGAACTACTAATGATTTATAATTTCATAGGTTTTTCAGCCTTTGAAAGATACTCTGGAGACGATGATCTTTACAACAACCTTATGAAATTGGTAGAACATTTTTTATTAGCTGTCATTTGAGAAGTGACACAGAAAATAAATGTCTTGTCCGAGTCACACAGTCAATCGGTAGAAAGTCTTACAACCAGAATGCAGGTTTCTTAAATCCCAAGTACGTGTTTTTTTTTAAACAAGATGTTTTAGAGCTCAATACCCACAGATTATTCTTATTTATCATGAGGAAGCAGACATACGAGCTTTCCACTGATTAATGTTATATGACAAACAACCTCAGAAACTTAGTGGCGTACAACAACAGGCATCCATTGCTTTTGTAATAAATGGGGTCAGCTGTGGGTGGGCTGCTTCATTCACATGTCTGGGAGTCAGCTGGTGGTCAATTAGGCGATGATCAGCTGATTCAGCTCTGCTCTATGTATTTCTCTCCTTTCTTCTAGGACCAGCAGGTTTACCTGGGCATGTTCTCAAAGACTCAAGAACTTATGTGGAAATACACAGCCTTCTTGGGGCCTAGGCTTGGATTTGGCATACCATCACTTCTGCCTTATTTCCTAGACCAAGGCATGCCCCATGGCCAATCCCAGAGTCAAGGGGTAGATCAGGCTATCCTGCCCATGGTGGGAGATCCCCACAGTACATCCCCTGGCAAAGGATGAAAACTTGGGGTTATTATCACACTCAACCACGGAAGACAATTCCAGTATTATTTCTGAGTTTGTAAAGGACTAAGCTATGCGCGAGAGTGAAATGCCAAGCAGACAGAGTTAAATACTCTGCAGGATTTGGGCCCTGGGGAGAAAAAGGTCTGAAAACTTTAGTTTAGGATTAGGGTCTGCTGAAAGTGACAGGACAAACTTACATAGCCAAGCATGGAGGTGAGCACCCTCATGCTGATGTGGTCACCCAACTTCATAAAGTTTTTAAACTCCTGTGGGTCTTTGTCGCACCATCCTTAGGGGGAGGGATAACGGTACAATGATGCTTCCATCTCCACGGGGTTGCCTGCCATTTGAAACAGACAAAGCAGCCAGAAAACGCCTGTCTCATCGCCACCTTCCAAACCTCACATGAATGCACATAATATGTGTGTGTGTGTGTGGCAGGGGCGATGGGCACCAAATGTGCATCCAAAATCCTAGCTGCAAGGGAGCCTAGGAAACATAGTTCTAAGCTTCTAGCCTTTGCAGTAAAGGAAAACACTAGAAGTTGAGAATGAATGTTAAGGTCCAATGGTCTGGATATACCATACTTTGTAAAAAAGAGGAGAACTTCCAAGAGGAGAAAAACGTATTTCAAAGGATGTGCTTACAAAAGAGTATCATAGTGCTGAAGCCTGGAGGTTTGTGTCCTCTCAGAGTTCACATGTGGAGCTCTAACCCCAAGCATGATGATATCAGGAAGTGGGACTTTGGGGAGGTGATTACATCGTGAGTGCAGAGCCCTCATCAATGGGATTGGTGCTTTTATAAAAAGAGTCTCCAAAGAGCTCTCTCATCCCTTCTACCATGAGAGACTACAAAAAGGAGATGGTCATCTGTGCATCAGGAAGCTCTCAACAAATACCGAATCCTATTGACACCTTGATATTGGACTTCTGAACTCCAAAACTAATGCTTGTTGTTTATGAGACACCCAGGCTATGGAATTTTTGTTATAGCAATGCTGAGGGACTAAGATGCATATATCTGAAGCATATATGTGTGTGGCAAGAGTGTAAAGTGTCCAGGGTTCAAACAGCTATTTTTTTCTCTGCCCCTCTCTCTCCTCACCTCAGCTCCTTGCTGGAAAGATTGGCATTAGACCTTGTCCCCTTGAGAAGTGGGGAAGAGGGAGAGTATGAATCTCCTGTGGGCAAGTCACCTATCATTCTTGCCTTGGAAGGCCAGGGTGGGAGCTGATAGGACTGGGGAGATGAACAAGTGGTTGCAGTGAGTCACCATGATCTTTTCTAACCCACCCACGTGGGGCTCTCTGCACCTCAGAGAGGCACAAATAAATACAGAGGCACATACATTATTAAGTGTAATTACATTGTTACTTATAGGTTCAATTAAATACTCTGGACATTTTTATAACATAATTTGAGGTGTGATGCGTGCAGCAACAGCATTAACCTTTAATCACAGTTCTTTCCCTTCCAAATGTTGTAATGACCCCATTAATTAGTAATGAAATGATTAAATAGGAATAGAAGCCATCGGATCATGATTCTTCTCACTGAGTCCTCTCCCTAGATTTAAATGAGGCCTTCTGACCTTCCTCCCCCAAAGAAAACACATCTCAGGATGGGTGAAAGGGAGATGTTAAATTTTATGCAGCCTCTTCTCTCTCAGAGGTGCAGAGTAGAAAAGTAGATAAGACAAACATTGTGTTATCAGGGATATTCAGTGCTCACTCTTGGGATGTTAATTTGCTCCTTTGTTTATTTGATAATTGTCCCTTCTCAGCAAAAGATTTGGGGATGGAGAGTGGTGTGAGTGATGCAGTTTGGAGCAGCACTAGGCCTTTAATGAAAGCAGCTCAGTCCCGATTATTTCCTTCTACTCACCGCTTTCTCCCACCTTCCAATTCCCTCCCAGAAGCTCAATGGACTTTAGAGAATCTATTTGCCACCCTGTGCTTGAGTTGTCTGAGGTCCACACACTCATGTGTCCATGCCGTCCAGCCATCAACTCTCTTTCTGCTGTGGGTCCTTCCTGGTTTACTGGCTAACGTTGTGTGTCAGAAATTATGAGAAACACTGAGGAGATAAAAGCAAAAATTGTTGCTCTTGGAAAACCCTGTCAAACTCAGTCAAACTGACCGTTGCAATAACATATTAATAATAGTGATAATAGAAAACATGGTCTAGGGGAGGTTCAGAGGAAGGGCACCTGATTCAGTCTAAAGTGTCATGGAGGGCTTCCTGGAGAAGGTGACATCTAAGCTGAGTCTTTTATGATAAATGATGCTAACAAATGAAGAAACAGGCAAGGACAAGTATTCCAAGCATGGAATATATCATGAGTAAGAGATCTGAAATAGCTCCTGTTCCCCCTCCGTACTTTAATCCAGTAAATACCCCATAAACTTTCCCATACAATATACAATTCATGCAAATCATTCCCACCCTGCCCCAGTTCCTGGGCCCTACCCCAGTTCCTAACATTTGGGTCTGGCATTGATTTAGCATCTTACTCTGGCTCCTGTGGACAAAGAGGCTGTATCAGGCTCTCCAGTCTAGGAACTCACGGTTATCTTCAGTGATTCCCAGCAAGGTTCTCTACACCAGTTTTCTGCCCTTAGCTTCCTGTGCAGCATACCTTCTCCAGTCCCCTCCCCTTAGCTCCATCCACCATTGTGCACAGCCTGCTCTTTCCAATTTTAAGAGAAAATTAGAAAAACACCACCATATGTCTAAACACACGCACACACATTTTGTGCTCTGGGCCTATCCAGCCACTCAGCTGCCCTCACCAACACTTTCTTCGAATCTTGGGCCCAATATATCTCTGGCATATACCTTCCTCTCACTTCTTTAGGCCTGATCAGACACACAAAGTATTTCTGATTTTAACTAAAATACAAATTCAGCTACTTTAACTGAGAAACCAAATAATAACAGCTTAAATAACATAGAAGTTCTTTTTCTTTCCTTAGAGGTCTCAGCAACTCATCTAGTACTGGCAGGGTGATTCCATAATCATTAGAGACCCAAACTCCTTTTATCTTCTTGCTCAGACTCTATCTTCATGCTCTGTCAGCTTCTGTGTGCAGCACCCGCCTCATGGCCACAACAGCTGCTCCAGCTCTGTCCTCTCAGGGAATGCAGGGCCATTCCATTTAAAGACTTTATTTATAATTTGTTCACATCACTTTTGCTCACACACACCAACACTTAGTCATAAAATGCATGGGAGGCTGGGAAATGTATTCTGGTGGCTATGCATGTCCATCTACCCATTTTAGGTAAGAAAAGCATATGGGTTTGAGGAGACAAGTGGTAAACCCTTTATAAATCTTTATATAAATAATTATATATGTATATATATTAATATATACTTAATATATATTAATATTCATATATGAATATCTGCATTTCATACATAATATTTATTTAATTATATTAATGCATTTAATATATATTAACTATATATTAATATATATTAATTAAATATAATTAAATAATTATAATTAATTAAATTTATAATTATATTATAATATAATTATATTTATAATTATATTAAATTTATAATTATAATTAAATATAATTATAATTAATTAAAGATATTAATATATATTTTATATATTAATATAATTCATATATAATTAATATATATTAAATATATCGAATATATTAATATAATTAATATATATTTGATGATAAATATTTATATAAATATATTTTTTATATATATAATATATAAATCTTTATAAAACTCTTTATAAATCTGCAAGTGTGGGGCTCCCCAGATTTATCAGGATACCAGGAGGCCTGATAATCTTCTGGCTGTAACAGCCTCTTGGCCTCTCTTCCTGTCTTCAATTCCTCATTCATTCAAAATATAATGAGTAGCTACTAAATGGTAAGCCCCAGGCCTTGGTAAAACAATTAACTAACACATTGCTAAAAGGAGAGACAAGTTGTGGATATAACTAATTGTAATATTTGTTTAAAAATGAGAAGTTTCATTATAAGGCACTGATAAAGAGCTTCAGAAATTCAGGGCATGGAGAGCTCTTTCTTGAAGGATGGGGGTGACTTCATGAGGAGGTAGTGTTTGAGCTGGACCTTAGAGGTCAAGTATGATTTCCAGATTCGAAATGGTGTGAGCAACACTTCACTTTTCTTGATATAGCATTTATTTAGGAATGCTGCAAGGATCTCATCTTCCTGGTAGTTGAGAAACCAGGCACAGCAGGGAGAGGAAAGGAGGGCCTTCCCACCTGGTTCCGGTGACCAGAGTAAAGCTGTCCCTTACTGAAGGAGTTTGGGAGAATTGCAGAATTCAGGTTATACCCCATGCTATGCTCTAAAAGGCACATAGTCAAAGGCCCTGAACTCAAAGTTTTTATAATCATTAGGGCTTAGAATGGCAATTGGGAGCATCGATAATGGTTCACCATTATTCATTGTTATTGTTGAGGAAAAACATGAGAACCAGGAACTGTTTTAAGTGCTTAGAAATGGTTTTAGTTATGCAGGGAAAGAAGAGATTCTTCTGGGTTGAAGTGATTAGAGAGATGGAATTTTAGATGATTCTTGAAAGATGGGTAATCTTTTGCAAGGTGGAAAGGAGCTTATGGGGAATTCCAGGGAAAAGCCTGATGGGCAGGGAGAGATATTGTAGTTCCAGGAGACACTGGTATCTTAGTTTGGATTCTCCAAAAGACTAAGGGTTTGCATATAAGTAGTTTACATGGAAATGATCTCAGAGAACAAGAGGGATCAGGGAAGTGAATCTGGAAAGGAGGGAGTACCAGCTAAGGATGGACTTCAAAGTTGCTCTGTTACCAGTGCCCTCCCCATGTGTACCTCATCCAGGGCACCTGAGGCCTGCATAGCAGATGAAAGAGACTTTTGACTCCCACCTCCACTGGTTAAGGATATTAACTGCCATGTGAGCCTGTGGGAGTGTTCTTTGGGCTCCTGCAGGTGTCCCATGCTTCCTGGGTATCAGAAAAGTCCCAAGGCAGGAATTCAAGGTGCGCAATGAAGGCTAAGGTGAGGTGCTATTAGAGAACACAGAATACCTGCTCCGAGCCTGTGTGGGGCTAGAAGGAGAGGGGCCAACAGGATGGGAAGTGATACCCAAGAGAGGTCCCATTCAGGAAGCTTGAGACATTCTGCCATAGTAAACACAACTCAAGTATCCACAGATACAGGCAGGGAATTCAGTGTGTGCAGGTAGTGGGAGCAGGAAAAGAGGAAAGAGGAGAGGGGATGGGGGGGGGGGGGGGAAGATATGCACACGATGTGCTGACTTATAGTAAACACTTCTGATGAGGAGGCTGCAGTGTGTGATTGTGGGGATGAGAAAGGAGAAATGCTGGGGGCTCTGTTCCTTCTGAGCACATGCCCAGAGAGCAGTGGAGCCCCGAGGGAGCAGACAAGGCAGAGATAGAGTTAAAAGCTGGTAGAAGAATGGAAAGTGGGTAAACATGTAGGGTTTCCTGATATGTAGAAGGTCAGGTCCATTTCTGGGACACAGCTTTCTCATTTAAGAGAGGTTGGAGCCATGCTTTCATTCTTCAGAACAATTAACATAAATTCTTTGAAGTTCCTGGAGCCAATACAATTAGGAAGCATAAGCCTTGGACAGCATTCAGGAAGCCATAAATCTTGAACAGATCCTTATATGAAATTACATCAACATGATGGGCGATGTGGTAGGGAAGGGTCTATTTGGCAGGAATAATATTCCATACTAAATCTTGGAATTGAAGGAGAATAGGATGACCTGTTAGTAAGGGATAACAGTGATGGCACATTTACAGTGGTCCGAGCCCTGTTTTAGTCATTTACATTCATTTCCTTAATCCTCCCCGCAATCTCAATAGTAAGATGCAACTTGTTTCTTACCTCTGGGACTATTTCCTAATGTGCAAGAGACATACAGGTACACTAGCTCTTCAGATTAGTGATCCTATTCAGAAAATTGTTGGAGGAGGTAATCAAAAAGATATGACCACTGGTTGACCCTAGAGCTGGATCCAGGCAATCAGGGGCTCTTCAGTTCCTCCACATCCTTGGAATGTACATTCTGCCTACCATTGACACAGTGGGAGCTGTTCCAAGGATACAACCTTGAGATGCTGTTGAAACCATATGGAAGGTATATGGGACTGAACTTAGTAAAGGCTTTTATATAAACTTTTAAGAGTTGGCTGGTGGGTATGGAGATCTACTCATCTTGCAGCTATCCAAGATAAACCTCATATGTAAGTTTCCTTTCTTATTAAACCTGCCACTTGGTTTGCCTCTTCCTTTCAGTATTCCCTTGCTCTCTATATACAAAGACAGTTTGTGAACCAACAAAACATTTTCACAGTGGCCAACCCATAATGGGTGCTCAGTGATATCTGAGACATAGGGTATGGTTATAAATATGAAAGCTTCAGGACATTTCAATATTTGGAAGTAAGAAGAAGAAATGTTTAAAATCAGCACCATTTTGGACTCAAAAACTATGGTTTACCCATAGCATTGTATTTCATCAAACAAGTATCTGGGCGGGGAGGGTGTTGCCTAGGTGATTCAGTTGGTAAAGCATCAGACTCTTTTTTTTTTTTTTCATTTTTTAAAACCTTAAAAAAAAAAAAAAAACCATATAAGGTATTATTTGCCCCAGAGTACAGGTCTGTGAATCATCAGGTTTACACATTTCATAGTACTCACCATAGCACATACCCTCCCCAGTGTCCATAACTCAGCCACCCTAACCCTACATCCCGCCCCCCAGTAACCCCCAGGTGTTTCATGAGATTAAGAGTCTTACGGTTTGTCTCCCTCCCCATCCCATCTTGTTTCATTTTTTCCCTCCCTACCCCCCAACACCCTCCACCCTGTCTCTCATTTCCTTATATCAGAGAGATCATATGGTAAGTCTTTCTCTGATTGACTTATTTTGCTTAACATAATACCCTTTAGTTCTATCCACATCATTGTAAATGGCAAGATTTCATTTCTTTTGATGGCTACATAGTATTCCAGTGTGTGTGTGTATGTGTGTGTGTGTGTGTGTGTGTGTGTGTGTATCACATCTTCTTTATTCATTCATCTGTTGATGATGGACATCTAGGTTCTTTCCATAGTTTGACTATTGTGGACATTGCTGCTATAAACACTTGGGCACATGTCTCCCTTCAGATCACTACATTTGTGTCTTCAGGGTAAATATCCAGTAGTGCTATTTCTGGGTCATAGGGTAGCTCTATTTTCAACTTTTCGAGGAACCTCCATACTGTTTTCCAGAGTGGCTGCTTTAGCTTGCATTCCCATCAACAGTGTAGGAGTCGATCTCCTTTTCCCCTTTCTCCACATCCTCACCAACTGTTTCCTGACTTGTTAATTTTAGCCCTTCTGACTGGTGTGAGATGGTATCTCACTGTGGTTTTGATTTGTATTTCCCTGATGCTGAGTGATGTGGAGCACTTCATGTGTCTTTTGGCCATTTTGATGTCTTCTTTGCTGAAATATCTATTCATGTCTTCTGCCGATTTCTTGATTGTTCTTTGGGTGTTGAGTTTGATAAGTTCTTTATAGACTTTGGATACTAGCCCTTTATCTGACAGATCATTTGTGAATATCTTCTCCCATTCTTTCAGTTGTCTTTTGGTTTTGTTGACTGTTTCCTTTGCCGCGAAAAAGTTTTTGATCCTGATGAAGTCCCAATAGTTCATTTTTGCCCTTGCTTCCCTTGCCTTTGCTGATGTTTCTAGGAAGAAGTTGCTGCAGTTGAAGTTGAACATGTTGCTGCCTGTGTTCTCCTCAAGGATTCTGGTGGATTCCTTTCTCACATTGAGGTCTTTCATCCATTTGGAGTCTATTTTTGTGTGTGGTGTAAGGAAATGGTCCATTTTCATTTTTCTGCATGTGCTGTCCAATTATCCCAACACTATTTGTTGAAGAGACTGTCTTTTTTTCCACTGGACATTCTTTCCTGCTTTGTTGAAGATTAGTTGACCATAGGGTTGAGGGTCCATTTCTGGGCTCTCTATTCCATTCCATTGATCTATATGTCTATTTTTGTCTGAGTGCCATACTGTCTTGATGATGACAGCTTTGTAATAGAGATTGAAGTCTGGAATTGTGATGCCGCTGACTTTGGTTTTCTTTTAAAACATTCCTTTTTGGTAGGGTCTTTGCCTGGTTTGGGGATCAGGGTGATGCTGGTTTCATAGAAAGAGTCTGGAAGTTTTCCTTCTGTTTCAATTTTTTGAAACAACTTCAGGAGAATAGGTGTTATTTCTTCTTTGAAAGTTTGGTAGAATTCCCCAGGGAATCTGTCAGGTCCTGGGCTCTTGTCAATCTCGTTACTAGATATCAGTCTATTCAGGTTGTCAATTTCTTTCTGGTTCAATTTTGGGAGTTTATAGTTTTCCAGGAATGCATCCATTTCATCTAGGTTGCTTAGCTTATTGGCATATAACTGTTGATAATAACTTCTGATGATTGTTTCTACTTCCTTGGTGTTAGTTGTGATCTCTCCCTTTTCATTCATAATTTTATGAATTTGGGCTTTTTCTATTTTCTTTTGGATTAGTGTGGCCAATGGTTTATCGATCTTATTGATTCTTTCAAAAAGCCAGCTTCTAGTTTCATTGATACCTTCTACTGTATCTCTGGTTTCTACCTCATTGATCTCAGCTCTAATCTTGATTATTTCCCTTCTTATGTGTGGAGTTGGTTTGATTTGTTGCTGATTCTCCAGTTCTTTAAGATGTAGAGACAGCTGCTGTGTTTATTCTGGGTCTTTTCTGATTCCATATAAATTTTAGGATTATTTGTTCCATTTCTTTGAAAAAAATTAATGGTATTTTGATAGGGATTGTGTTAAATGTGTAGATTACTTTAGATAGCATAGGCATTTTCACAATATTTTTTCTTCTAACCCACGAGCATGGAACGTTTTCCCATTTTTTGTGTCTTCCATAATTTCATTCATGAGTACTTTATAGTTTTCTGAGTACAGATTCTTTTTTTTTTTTTAAAGATTTTATTTTTTTATCTGACAGAGAGAAATCACAAGTAGATGGAGAGGCAGGCAGAGAGAAAGAGGGAAGCAGGGTCTCCGCTGAGCAGAGAGCCCAATGCGGGACTTGATCCCAGGACTCTGAGATCATGACCTGAGCCGAAGGCAGTGGCTCAACCCACTGAGCCATCCAGGCACCCCTGAGTACAGATTCTTTACCTCTCTTGTTAGGTTTATTTTTAGGTATCTTATGGTTTTGGGAGCAATTGTTAATGCGATTGACTCCTTAAGTTCTCTTTCTTCTGTCTTGCTGTTTCTTTATAGAAATGCGACTGATTTCTGTGCATTGATTTTATATCCTGACACTTTACTGAATTCATGTATGAGTACTAGCAGTTTTGGAGTGGAGTCTTTTGGGTTTTCCAAATAAAGTATCATATCATCTACCAAGCATGAGCTGATTCAGATGCCTTTTATTTCTTTTTGTTGTGTGATTGCTGAGGGTAGGACTTCTAGTACTAAGTTGAATAGAAGTAGTGATAGTGGACTTCCCTGCTGTGTTCCTGACCTTAGGGGAAAAGCTCTCACTTTTTCTCCATTGAGAATGATATTTGCTATGGGTTTTTCATAGATGGCTTTGATGATATTGAGGTATGTAGCCTCTATCCCTACACTTTGAAGAGTTTTGATCAAGAAAGGATGCTGTATTTTGTCAAATGCTTTTTCAGCACCTATTGAGAGTATCATATGGTTCTTGTTCTTTCTTTTATTAATGTATTGTATCACATTGATTGATTTGTGGATGTTGAACCAACCTTGCAGCCCAGGAATAAATCCCACTTGGTTGTGATGAATAATCCTCTTAATGTACTATTGGGTCCTATTGGCTAGTATTTTGGTGAGAAATTTTGCTTCTTATTGTTAATCCAGGATATTGGTCTGCAATTCTTTTTGATGGGGTCTTTGTCTGCTTTTGGGATCAAGGTAATGCTGGCTTCATAAAATGAGTTTGGAAGTTTTCCTTCCATTTCTATTTTTTTTTTTTTTTGGAACAGTTTCAGGAGAACAGTTATTAATTCTTCTTTAAATGTTTGGTAGAATTCCTCAGGGAAGCCATCTGGCCCTGGGCTCTTGTTTGTTGGGAGACTTTGATGACTGCTTCAATCTCCTTACTGGTTATGGGTCTGTTCAGGTTTTCTATTTCTTCCTGGTTCAGTTTTGGTCGTTTATATATCTCTAGGAATGCATTTATTTTTCCAGATTGTCAAGTTTGCTGGTGTATAGTTGCTCATAATATGTTCTTAAAAATGTATTTATTTGGTGTTGGTTGTGATCTCTCCTCTTTCATTCAAGATTTTATTAATTTGTTTCCATTCTCTTTTCTTTTTGATAAGTCTAGCCAGGGGTTTAACAATTTTATTAATTTTTTGAAAGAACCAGCTCCTAGTTTTATTGATTTGTTCTACAGTTCTTTTGGTTTCTATTTCATTGATTTCTGCTCTTATCTTTATGATTTTTCTTCTCCTTCTGGGTTTAGGCTTTATTTGCTGTTCTTTCTCCAGCTTCTTTAGGTGTAGGGTTAGGTTGTGTACTTGAGACCTTTCTTGTTTCTGGACAAAGTCTTTGTTGCTTATATACTTTCCTCTCAGGACAGCTTCTGCTGTGTCCCAAATGTTTTGAACAGTTGTGTTTTTGTTTTCATTTGTTTCCATGAATTTTTAAAATTTTTCTTTAATTTCTTGGTTGACCCATTCATTCTTTAGTAAGATGCTCTTTAGCCTCTATGTATTTGAGTTCTTTCCAACTTTCTTCTTGTGATTGAGTTCTAGTTTCAGAGCACTGTGGTCTGAAAATATGCAGGGAATGATCCAAATCTTTTGGTACCAGTTGAGACCTGATTTGTGACCAGAATGTGATTTACTCTGGAGAATGTTCCATGTGCACTAGAGAAGAGTGTTCATTCTGTTGTTTTGGGATGGAATGTTCTAAATATATCTATGATGTCTATCTGGTCCAGTGTGTCACTTAAAGCTTTTACTTCCTTGTTGATCCTTTACTTTGATGATTCATCCATTTCAGTAAAGGCGGCGTTAAAGTTCCCTACTATTATTGTAGATGTGTTTCTCTGATTTTGCTATTAATTGGTTTATATAATTGGCTGCTCCTATGTTAGGGGCATAGATATTTAAAACTGCTAGATCTTCTTGTTGGACAGATCTTTTAAGTATGATATAGTGTCCTTTCTTATCTCTTATTATAGTCTTTGGCTTAAAATCTAATTTATCTGATATAATGATTGCCACCCCAACTTTCTTTTGATGTCCATTAGGATGGTAAATTGTTTTCCACCCTCTCACTTTAAATTTAAAAGTGTCTTTGGTTATAAAATGAGTTTCTTGTAGATAGTATGTTGATGGGTCTTGGTTTTTTTATCCATTCTGATACTCTGTGTCTTTTGATTGGGGCTTTTAGTCCATTTATAGTCAAGATAACTATTCAAAGATATGAATTTAGTGTCATTGTATTGCCTGTAAGGTGACTGTTATTGTGTATTGTCTCTGTTCATTTCTGGTCTGTTACTTTTGGGCTCTCTGTTTGCTTAGAGGACCCTTTCAATATTATTTTAGGGCTGGTTTGGTGTTTGCAAATTCTTTTAATTTTTGTTTGTCCTGGAAGCTTTTTATCTTTCCTTCTATTTTCAATGACAGCCTAGTTGGTATAGTATTCTTGGTTGCATATTTTTCTTGTTTAGTGCTCTGAATATATAATGTCAGTCCTATGTGGCCTGCCAGATATCTGTGGATAGGTCTGCTGCCAATCTAATATTTCTACCTGTTAGGTTACAGACCTCATGTCTCAAGCTTCTTTCAGGATTTTCTCTTTGTCATTGAGAATTTTAAGTTTTACTGTTAGATGACAGGGTGTGGACCTATTTTTATTGATTTTGTGGAGGGTTCTCTGTGCCTCCTGGATTTTGATACTTACTCTCTTTGTCAAATTAGGGAAATTCTCTGCTATAATTCACTCCAATATACCTTCTGCCCCTCTCTCCCTTTCTTCTTCTGGGATCCCAATTATTCTAATATTGTTTTGTCTTATGGTATCACTTATCTCTCAAATTCTCCTCTCGTGGCCCTATAACTTTGTCTCACTATTGCTCAGCTTCTTTAGTCTCCATCATTTTGACTTCTATATCACTAGTTCTCTCTTCTTCCTCATTTATCCTAGCAGTAAGAGCCTTCATTTTTTATTGCACCTCATTAATAGCTTTTTAAAATTTCAACTTGGTTAGATTTTAATTCTTTTATTTCTGTAGAAAGGAATTTTATTCCTCCAGAAAGGAATTCTCTAATATCTTCCATGCTTTTTTCAAGCCCAACTAGCACCTTAATAACTGTCATTTTGAACTCTAGTTCTGACATATTACTAATGTCCATATTGATTAAGTCCCTAGCCATTGGTATTGCCTCTTGGTTTTTGTTTTGTTTTGTTTTGTGGTGAGTTTTTCCACCTTGTCACTTTATCCAGATAAGAAGAGATAAATAAGAGAATACTAAAAAGGTAACAATGACCCCAGAAAAATATACACCAGCCAAATCAGAAGAGACCCGAAACCAGGGAGAGAAGAAAGGTGGGAGAAATATATGTGTGTGTGTGTGTATATATGTATATGTATGCATATATATACATATGCATACATATTTTGGAAGGTAGTTTCTTCTAACAGACCAAAATACATCCCAAATCAAGTGAGTGACTCTGTTCCATTCATCAGTATGTATGTATGTGTGTGTGTGTGTGTGTGTACACATATGCATACATACACACACACACACACACACACACACACACACACTCTAAGGGTAAACATGATGAAGGGACGGAATATGACTATAAAGGTGAAAATTAAAAATGATTCTATAAAAGGAATTGATAAGAACTTGGTTGAAAAAAGAAAAAAGAAGAAAAGAAAGAGTAAAGAGTGTGATCAGGCTGGAGACTAGAACAAAGCCATGTGCTAGATTTAGAGTATATTTTTATCTATTAGAAGAAATTATATCCCAAAATTTTTAAAAAAAATAGCCCATATATGTATACAAAAAATAAGTTTAAATACAATGAAGGGATAAAATATGACTAGAACAATGAAAATTTTAAAATACTTTTAATAAGGTGTTGATAAAATAGTTTAAAAAGTTAAAGTAGGAAAGAGGAAAAATTTAAAAAATAGAATAAGAAAAAAAATAAAATTAAAAAAAATAAACTTTGAAAGACTAAAGGATCATGGGGGGAAAAGCCATGAATTCTATGTGTTGTTTTCCCCTAGCTCTGCAGTTCCTCAGTTCTCATTGATTAGTGAACTTGGTCTTGGCTGCATGTTCTTGCTGATCTTCTGGGGAGGGGCCTGTTGCTGTGATTCTCAAATGTTTTTGCCAGAGGTGGAATTGCACCACACTTGCAGGGGCCAGGCTAAACAATTTGCTCAGGTTGGCTCTCGGGAGCTTTTGTCCCCTGAATGCTTCCTGTACAGCTTTGGAGGACAGAAACGAAAATGGCAGCCCTCCAGTCTTCCACCCGGAGGAGCCGAGAGCTTGGGGTCCCATTGTCCCCAATATGCCCTCAGAGAGAAGCAGTCAATCCCTCTCATCTCCCTGGTCTCTGGCCATGCTCTGTGCTCACCTGGCCTGTGACTGGCATTTTTATCTCTGGCACATGGCTCCGTTTTGAGTCTCTGAACCCAGAAGATTCCTGCTGCACTGCTCTTCCCAGAGCAGGAAGGTGAGTCTCCTCAGATCTGCCATTTGTGGGGTTCCTGCCCCAAGAGCAGTGGCCTGACTGTGCCTTGGATCACAGTTTATGGTAACCTCAAGCTGAGAACCCACTCCTTGGCTCCATCTCTGCAGCTGGCTTCCTATTCTGATACCTGGGAGCTCCTGGGACACTCCTGGTCTTTCTGTGACTGCGTGGGTCCTGAGACCACACTGTCTCCACAAGGACTCCACCCCTGGCTTAGCCTCTTGAGCAATGTCCCTCAGTGGAGCAGACTTCTAAAAGTTCCGATCTTGTGCTCAGTTTGTCTCTCTCTTGCCAGGGGCTGGCCCCTTCCCCCATGGTTTATCTTCCTGTTGCTTCTGATGCACTTCTCTGTGCATCCTACCTTCCAGAAAGGGGTCGACTTTCTGTTCCTAGAATTGCTGCTCTTCTCTTCTTTCTCTTGTTGAGTTTGTGGATGTTCAGAATGGTATGATAATTACCTAGCTGAACTCCTGGGACCTGATGATATTTTGGTCCCCTACTCCTCCACAATTTTGCTCTTCTCCCTAAGCATCTGACTCTTGATCTCAGCTTAGGTCTCAATACCAAGGTTGCAAGTTCAAGCCTGCATTAGTCTCCATACTCCATGTAGTATGGAGCCTACTTAAAAAAAACAAACAAACAAAAAAAAGGGAGGTTAGGGGAACCAGGTGGTGGGTATTGGAGAGGGCACAGATTGTACGGAGCACTGGGTGTGGTGCAAAAACAATGAATACTGTTATGCTGAAAAGAAATAAAAAATTAAAAAAAAAAACAGAAAAACAATAACACAAACAAAATAATTCTGGTATCTGTGGGATGCTATACTGTTCTGGACTCAGACAATGCAACCTTGAGCTGGGCAGACAAAATCCTTGACCTTGCAAAAATTAGTTCTCCTGGGAGGTGTCCTTCATTAAATAGCCCCATATGTAAACAAATATTTGCAAATTAATGAGTTCAATGAAAGCCAAATTCAGGAGCTAACTAGAGGAACCTGATCTAGTTTGGTATAAAAGAGCAGGCTGAGTCCTGCAGGATGGATTGAAGATACTAGGTGAAGGACTGTGGAGAGGGAAGAGGGAGAATGTTCCAGAGAGCAGAATGAGGTTGGGCTTTTATCATCACGTAAGGTAGAGCTGGAGTGAGAACATGAGGGAGGCCATATCTTTGATCCTAGTGTATGGGAAGCCCCTGGATGGGTTTAAGTAGCTGGGAGGATTAGTGCTATCTTAAAAATGTTGCTCTGGTTTCAAAGAGGAGAAAGATTAAAAAGGGTCAGTGGGGTATAACAAAATATTATAGAGCTTTGGGCAAGACACAATTGTGCCAGGTATTTCCTTCTTTTCTTCTCTGGTACTGCTTTGTGCTCCAGGAAGCAGACCTTGGCTCCTTAACCAAACCCAAATAGAGACGTAGGAGCCTGTTGGGGGCTCTATTATGGTGACTCAGTATGCCCTGGATGAACTTGGGAATGAGTACACCTTTATATACCTATGGGGAAAGGTAAGCAAGAACATGTCCTGGGGAAAAAAAAAAAGCTAGTGGAAGTGGTACTTTTACATCTGTGTTTAATTTTAAAATCCTACCATGACTGGATTGAAGCTGGTTGAGGCCAGTTTAATGTTCCTCTGAGCCCCAGCACTAGCATATAAGGACTGTCCTCATGGGCTGAGGGTCACCCCTGGAGAGCAGACATTGTCTCCCCGCACCACACAGTCAAACATATTTCTAAGTAGCAGTGGACATCAGACAAACCTGAATTTAAATTTCAATTCTGCTACTAATTAGCTATGAGGCTTTGGCGGTGGGGGTGGGGGGCGGAAACTAGCTTCTCACACTCAGATTCCTCATTATAACAAAAATTTATTAAGCATCTACTATAAGCCAGACAATAGGGCATTCTTGGATCTTTATACACTGCTATGGACTATTTGTGTCCCATTAAAACACATATGTTGAAACTTAATCCCTGATATACGGTTAGGGAAGTGGGGTCTTTGGAAGTGATTATGAAAGTGGAGCCCTCAAATGAGATTAGAACCTTTATTAAACAAGGTCCCAGATGGATCCCACTCCTTTGGCCATGTGAGGACACAGTGAAAAGATAGCTGTCCATGAACCAAGAAGCAGGATCTCAGCAGACACTGAAACTGCCTTGAATGAGGAGAAATAAATTTCTGTTGTTTATAAGCTATCCAGTCTATGGAATATTGTTATAGCAGCCCAAATGGCCTAGGACATATACCTTATATAGTTAACCTTCATTTTATAGATGGGAAAACAGGCTCAGAGTAGTTAAGCAACTTGCCCATAGTTATCCACAGCTCAAAAAGGGTAGGATCAGGAATCACACAAGCCTGCTTGACTCCAAAGCCCCTCCACATCTCCCCATTGTCTGCAGACAGAGTCAAGAAATGAATGCCAGAGTCTAAGATGGTGCACCTCTCTGTGGATATCCAATATTATCCTCTTGTTTATTGAACTGTTTTGTTGTCATCTTAAAAAAAAAATGTGGGGGTGCCTCGGTGGCTCAGAGGGTTAAAGCCTCTGCTTTCGGCTCAAGTCATGACCCCAGGGTCCTGGGATCAAGCCCCGCATCAAGCTCTCTTCTTGGTGGGGAGCCTGCTTCCTCCTCTTTCTCTCTGCCTGCCTCTCTGCCTACTTGTGATCTCTCTCTGTCGAATAAATAAATAAAACCTTTAAAAAAAAATAGATGTGTCAGACACATGGTAGGGGACACTGACTGAAAATGCTGCTCACCTCATTAGCTTGCTCCTCACAAACATTTTCATCTCTTTGCCCCCACCCATCCCACCCTTACCTCCTCCTAATTTCTCTTGTCTCCCTCCCCAACACACCTCTCCCTTTCCTTCCTCTGTCCTCCCCCTTGCTGGGCCTTGCTCTTCAGACATCTCATTAAAGTAATTGTTGACCTGAATTACTATTCTCATGCATCTATAATTATGCTCCACAGGAACCCCTGGGGGATTCAAAACAGACTCTTAATCTAGTCCACATGAATCAAAAACAACTCCCAAGAAAGCAGTTTAATAGCCACAATTAACGGAATGCTATTTGGCCATCCATGGGAAATGTTCCCAGTCTAGCACTGCCCACTTCCCTGGTCTTGGTGCTCAGAAACATCAAAGGTACCATTTAAAATGGGTAAGACTTTAGGGTTTAATTTAGTTTTCCTAGTTAATTAACCAGATGCAAAGATAGGTAGTGAATTTTGTGAACAGGATTCCATTGTCTTTACTTTCTCTCCTCTGGGCGAAAGGACCTCATCCAGCCCTTGAAAACAGTTTTTCTCCAACGCAATGTAGAGGTCAGTTCTGCCTATCAGCCCAGGGCCATATATGTTTGTGTATATCACACCGTATTAACAGCAAGGCCAGAGACTTTTCTGCACTTTCTCTGCATCCACTCTCTCTCCCAACCTCAAGAAATCCTTCCCCCATCTCCCCTTTCCATAAATTGCCCACCATAAGACTTCCCCTTCATGGATACCAGGCACCAGCATTGCAGGAATGCCCCCATCAGCAGGATGAATGATCCAACTGCTCATTTGTGGAAGGTTCCAAGAAAGGTGTGGATGTCAGCACCATCTGCCAGCCACACCCTGGGCAAAGAACTTTTTTCAGGACCAACCTGGAGGAAGACTTGGGTGGGTAATGTCTTGAGCACACCTCCCTACCCTGGGGTCCTTCACTAGTTAAATACCATTTTTCTAAAACCTCATCTGTCTTTCATGTATAGTCTGTAACAGTTGTTTTCAAACTTGAATATGCACCAACATCTCCGGGAGGGCTTGTTAAAACAAATCTCTGCTTCTTAGGGCCATTCTAAAAGTTCTTTGTGATGATGATGCTGTTGGATACAAGGTCTTTGTTATTCAAGGTATGTTATCAGTAACCAGCCTCAGGAGCATTACCTGGACACAGGCTGGAAATGCAGAATTTCAGATCTGAAATCAGATCTGCTGAATCAGAAACCACAATTTAACAAGATCCCAGGTGATTTGTGTGTGCAGTAACACGTGAGAAGCACTAGTTTAGAGGAATGTTCCTGAGGTTCTAGATAAGCAGGAGTTGAGAGTAAGCTGAGAGGGATGACTGTCCCATCCTGCCAGGGATGTGACAGGAAACCAGTGTCTTCAGAACATCCCTCACCCCTCCCTTCTCACACACACTCACATCCTCTACAGTCACCACCAATGAGAATTATCTCATTGCCCATCTCTGCCAAGGCTTCAGTTTGGGGACAGTTGTTTTTCCCAGGGAATTTTGCTAGGAAGACTCCACCCACTGGTTTTAGGCTTATTGTTAGCACCTCTGTTCCCCTACAGATGTCTGCCACAGCTGTTTCGGTCCTATAGTTGCTTGTCTGTTTCTCCTTGGAGAGGGAGACCAGCAGCTATTAGTTCCCTTTGGCTTCTAGAATCTTCTTCCAGAAAGTAATTAGAGACCAATAAGATCATTTTGTCTTATTGCTGTTATACCATATCAGCTCTCATGAAGCAAGATTATTATGCATCACGGAAAAAAATTAATCCATTTTTATAATTTCTATTATTTCTCTGTAAAGGGATGAGAAGTCATTTTCTCCAATACCAAGAACATTAACACATCAGCCAGCCTCTGTACCCTGAGCTACACAAGACCCTCTAGCATTCAGGGTTCTTACTCTAGCAGGAATATGTAGATTAAGTGGGGGAAAGGCACGGACACTCTTTAATGGTTTAGGGACCTTTACCAACATGTCTTGAACTTCCCAACTATTCTTAATACACCTCTGTTGCCTAGGCTTTGGTCTACATCTGTGTTGGATTTACTTTTTTTTTTTTTAAGTTAAAGCATATGAATGGTAACAGCTGAATCTTATTGAGCTGTATATCATTTAGCCAAGATATTTATATGGCAGATGATGATAATAATAATAACTTAGGACTTACAATGTACCAGTCATTATTCTAAGTGTTTTCTATGTATTAGCTCATTTAACCTCACAATAACCCTGGGAGGTGAATATACTATTATAATCATTCCATTTTACTCATAAAAAACTGAAGCCTAGAGAGATTACATAATTTGTACAAGGTCACATAGAGGCACATGGCTAGTGAGCCACAAAGTCAGGATATGAACCCAGATTCCTGCTGTTTAACTGTTATGATATACTACCTCCTGAGTTCTCAAAGTTTATTTATAGTTATGTCAGGCAGGACATGAACTTTTAAACTATGGATAGAGAGAAGAGGCTGAGTTCTTGCTCTGAAGTCTCTTCCCTCTATCACTGATGATATTTGGTCTTCCTGATCTTGCAGGCCAGTTTTTTGTAGATAGAGCTGTTTCTAGAGTCCATGGAGGTCCAGAACTTTCTCTCATGTCCCATAAGAGGCAGAATTTATTTGACTTCTTTATAGCCATCTACTCCTCCTTTTCCTTCTTCATCCATCCACTCAGGAAACGTACATCACACTTGCACCACGTTCTTGACCGGAGTGGAAGTCATTCTACTATCCTTCTGTCTGCTTACAATGTAATGGTGTAAACAAGCGTGCTTGTAACTGAACACAAGGCAAATAGAATGTGTGTTATATGGAGATGCAAGTAATACCTCAACAGAGCAAAGCACAACTTATTAATCAGAGTGTGAGGTCCTCTAGAGAGATCAGACCTTGGTCATCTTAATTTCTTAACCACCGGTACTTCAGAAAGTGCTTGACAAAGCACTTGGTGAGCAGGTCGAATGAAACTGGACTATTGGAGGAGGATCTGTGAAGATTTAGCATCTCAGCTGAGTCTCAAATAATGGAATTATTTGTTAGTAGAATTTTGATTTGTGCAGAAAATGAGGGAAAGGAAGTCCCTGGCTAGTGGAACAGTAGGGGTAAATATAAGAAGCCAGGAAAATGAAGGACCTGTTGAGAGAAGAGAATTGACAGTGGTTTCATTTAGGAAGCACGTGTTTACAGAGTCACTTTTCAAATGCACTACAAGAATAAGAATTAACCACTGAGTTTAACATTTTTCTTTTCTTGGAGTTTTTCTGATCCCAGGTTGAGTGTCTTTATCATGTTCACTTGCCACGGGGATGTTGCACAGTCAGTCACCTTCTTGTCTAAAATCTTCAGTCTCCACCTTCTTCTGGCTGCACAGGTCTGACCTTGAGGTTCCTGAAACATTCTCACTCCCCACTATAGTTCCTCTGGTTATAAGGCTCCTGCCCTACCTCATCACTTCATTCAGGTCCAAAGGGAGACCTGCAGCTAAGCCCATGAACTCAATCAGGTGAATTGGCTTTTAATGGATGGGCTCCTCTTATGGCTCATCCCTTGAAGGGATGGCAGGGAGCACAGGGGCTGTGAAAATCAGGACTAGACAGTCCCTCTTAAACCCTGCATTCTTTCTTTCTTTTTTTCCAGAAACAATGCTTATTTGAGGTAACTGCTGGGGAAATTCAAATCCAAAGAACAAACTAATAGGAAATATTGGGAAAACTGTAACAGGTTAACAGAAACAACTTCTTCAAAAGGAATTTTGAATACTACCTTTTAGTATTATGCCAACTTCCCTAAAGACACAAATCCTGGGGATGCTTATGTAAACCATAGATTCCAAGGCCTTCACCCAAGATTTACTGAACCATAATTTCCAGGATAGAGCCCTGATAACCTGGCATTTATCAGCACTTCAGGTGATTCTTAACAGGAAAGTTGAACACAAGATAATTATGCATTTTGCCTCTGAACAGGCTGTCAATCAAGGCTGCTGCCAGTGTGGGAAGCTTCCCCCTGCCCAGGTGTTGGGTGAAACCTGATATTAAAATCTCCCTCCCTTTCCCGCTATTGGTGTTTTATGGAACAGGAAACAAGTGGAGGGTATGGGAGTAGTTACTGATTGAAAGGAAGGGAACCAATGAGAAACATAGGAGCCACAGCCTACCCAGGATGCTTTTGGGGACAGGGCTGGAACTAAGGCTCCACAGGATATAAAAACTATGCTTTGTAGCTTGCGGAGTAGTGTTGTGTTCATAGAAATGGCTGTAGCTCCTGGAAGATGTTAGGGCAGGTATATCTGCTGAAGCTTGCCTGAGTTGGGAGGGTGGGGGTAAAAAGCACTTTTTTGCTTTCAAAAGAGGAAGCATTTGGGGGAATGGTGGTCCAGCAGCTCTCTCCAAAAGCCGGTCTCTCTTGGCATTCTCCTGTATGGGCTTTTTCTTTTGTTCTCTTCACGGAGGTCCTGAACTGATAATAAGGGCACCTGTCCCATTCTGCTTAGGGAGGTTTTTCTGTCTATCTGAAAAGTCTGAAAAACCTTTTCTTCATGGGTTTTCTTCTCTCAATGAATAAGCCTTAAAACTTATGGTAGTTAAAGCAAATTTACATCTCTTCCTTGGGAAACTTCTCTTTCTCCCAGGAATGACTTTTTTCTGCAAATGGGTTGTCCCAGTAACTAATAGCTTTATTGATGGGGTGAAGGTGGAGAAGGTTAGCTCTGCTAAACTCCAGCTATAAAATCAAGCAATGTGAAAAGCTTGTCCACCTGAGGCCCTGAACTGGAGTATATGGACCTAAAGGGATGACTTGCTGTTTCACACTCCCAAGACCCAAATCACAAGTTTCTGGGGAGTGGGGGGGGGGGGGTGGAAAGAACTTCTCCTTAGCCTTTCCTCTGACAGGGTGACAAATTCAGGACTTTCCTCCTATCCCCTGAAGTTCCTCTGTTCTAAGTAAATTCTGGCCTGGAGTCTCGGATCCTAGAGATTGCTGCTCTTTGCTTGCTTCTGAACATTTTCACCTGAGCCTCTAAGCACTCTGAAGCTATCCTCTAGGGACAGAACTGCTGCATGGTAAGAGTGTTGTTGGACAAAAACCTGACAAAACCTAAAAGTTTGGAGACCCGCATGTTTTCTCCAGCTGAAAATATCAATGTGGGTGGAACTAGGACAGCAGATGGTAGTTGAGGCATCAGCCCTTAAAGATAGTTTTCTTCTAGGGATGGTACTAAAGTTCTCCAAGATCCATTCCAGGAGAGTGCTAGTGTAGGAATTGGACTGATCGGAGTTTCTCTAACAGGGTTCTAGCCATACAGCTCCCTGCTGACCTTATCTGAGCAAACCACGCACTTCTCTGCTTCCCTTGAGAGGAAGTAGTGCGTAGAGTCCATGCTACAGCTGTGGCGACAGCTACAGCATCATGGTGAGGAGCCTGGCCTGTCTGACAGGACCTAATACTAAAGCAGACTTAAAGACTGAAGGCCCGAGAGCAGCAACTGAAGTCTACGTACACATGAGGGGAACCCTGGGGAGCTATCAGAGAGCTCCCTACATCATGTGGCAGCCTGAGAAGCAGGAGAACCTGAAGCTTGGAGGTAATCCATCTGCTAAACTAGAACGCTGAGTGGGAAGTTCTGACCTTACCTGAGAATCTAGCAAGGCCAGTTGGCATGGAGTTTGCTCAGCTGAGCCAGTTCTGGGCCAAAATTGACAAAGGCTTAAATACAAACTCCAAGGCAGCTCCTCTGAGAGCCACTCAGTGTTTCAGGAGCTATTGTTTCTCTTCAGATGTGTGAATGGTGAGGTCTGGATTAGCACCAGCAGGAACTGATGTACTATTGCGGTGGAAACCACTGCTGTCCAAAGCCTCAAATCTGATCCTTCATGTAAAAACCTAAATATAAATAAATCCTTCACAGTAGTGTGGCATAGGATGGTGAGCTTGTGCTCAGCTGGGTTCTGTCTCAGATTCTTGTACTTACTAGGTCAGAACCTGGGCAAATTACTGATTCAGGGAAACTGGCTTAAACAGGTTTTGTGATTAAATGAGACCAGATGCAGACAAAGGCCCAACTAATATAGACTCAATAAATTTTAGCTGCTAAGTGTCAGAATATTCTGCCCAGTGTGATCCCTATGGTTCTGTCATGGTTGTCTGACTTGACACAAGCACTTTCTCTACATCATGAACTTCACTTGAACTTCATTCCTTATAACCTCTGTAGCTTGTCAGTCTAAACCCTGCTTGGTACCTCATACTTTGCTTACCTCCCTCTTCCCAAGTAGACTCTTTGCACCTGGAATTACATAAACCTGTTATTGTCCTGAGAAATTGTTTCGAATGCCTTGAGTGTTGCTTGTTAATTGCTTAGGGATCAAAGTGGTTGGGGTGGATGGATCTTACAAGGTCGGAGCTAGGCCAGTAATATGGAGAACTCACTTAAGGCTGCAAGTAGATTCCCTAATGAACTAAAACCAGGGTCTGGATAAAATCTCGAGACTCCTGTAGGTTGAACAAACTGGCAAACAGGTTCTTTTTGTAGACTACAAGTGCCACTTGAGGCAACCTTGACCTCCATCCTGTAGCCATGGCTCTAACTTACCCTTGATAACTTCCTCTTGATTGAAGGCCATAAAACTATCCAGGGACTCCTCTACAATCAGCTGCAGCATTCAGTTTAGCAGCAAGTCCCTGGGGGGGGGGGTGGCAGGCAGACAGGTGGTGGGACTATAGATACCTGGTAGTGACTTAAGCCCAGATCTAGTACCTGCCTGATCCTGGCAGGGCCCAAGAGCTGTAACTTGGGCTGCTACTCAGAGTTAACTTCACTTGGGTGACACTGAGCTTTGTGCCAAGTCACAAGCCTTAAGAACCCATGGTTTGGCGTTATACCCCTGAAAGGGGTCCCAGCTTACTCAGCTGTTAGGTTAGGCATAAGCTAGGTGAGGGCCAACTGATGCTGCCAGGTGTTGCTGATAATGGACTGGATGGTAAATCCAGTGGCTTGTCTAGGCTTTGTCTCCTGCTTCTGGAGAACTGAATGGAGGAGGATGGATCCAGAATGAGGCAAAATCTAGACTGATGGTTTCCAGGGAAGCTATTATGACAAAGCTTGCCTTCTAAGCTTTCCCTAAAGGCCCTCAACAGAGAAATGTGGTGGTTCATGCAATCAAAAAGCTGAGGTCCTGTAGACATCAGGGCTGGATGTTGCTTCAGCCTGGGTTCTGCCATTTCTTATTTTAATTGAATTAAGCCACCAGAGTATTTGGCCTGTTAAAATGAACACACTAAAGCCTATTTCTGAGCCATGAGGTTTCAGCTATAATCAAAGGGAGCTTGGCCAGTCGTATAACCAGTAACTATCAGTTGACAACCTTGTACTTCTTCCCCTGCCTAAGTTCTTTTGTCAGCATCCAGTGTGGTGCTCAAGAGATTCCTATCTTTTGCATAGCTCCCACCCCCTAGCATAAGCTATCCTCAACCCTTACCTGGTTAGTATATTCCTTTTTTCCAGCTTGGTTCCTGGTTTTCCCTCCTCACTAAGCTGCATAACCCTTTGATAGGGTAACTCTTTACTTTGAAAGTCACGGTAAGTGAGGGACAGTGGGGAAGGGGGTTCATGTAGCCAGGTCCTTTTCAAGTGGAGGCCACCTAACAGGAAGAACAGAAGCTCACTCTTTTAGGACTAAGACTTCCTTCTTGTTCCATGAGGGAAGGAGGTCCTCTTGAGGACAGTGCAGGCTGTAGAGGTTCCCACCTCTTGGCCAAACTCCACTTGTCACAGCCCATGCTCTCCTACAGAGAGCCTAGTCCCTGAGCACTTGATGAATCTCCAGCCCAGCATGCTTCCTTCATGGGCATGGGGTAGGTGTTGGGCCTGCTTGTGACCTGTCTGGCTCTATCATCTTTACCAAAAATGATGGCACCATGGCATTGAAAGCTCTTGAGGTGATTTGATATAGTGTGGGAACTGCACGAAAGCCTTAGACTAAGAGGTATCCTTGTGGGGAAGAAATGGTCTCTTGCCATCCTTTTTTCTTCGAGAAGTTTTTCAAGAAATCAAGGTGAGGGCAAACTGCTGACTCCTTGGACACTTGTTTCAGAACTAGTTGCTGGTTCTATCTACTCCTGTCTGCCCCAGAATTCTTGTGGCAACTTTCTTTGTGGCAACTTTACAGTGTTAAAGCAGGACTGAGAGGACTGATACTTACTTCAACCAATTCCTAGATACCATACTTTTACCACTAAACAAGCTTTTCTGGAGCTGGCTATTCCAGGTCCCCACAATCTCATGCACAATATAATCTGACAGTCCTCTTAACTTTGTGTTCTCTTTGAAGAAAGCCATAATTGGCAGAGGAGGAAAAAAAACTGAATAAATGGCTCTTCATAGGAGAATCCCAGAGAAGTTTAAGATCATTCAGATCTGTCCATACTCAAACTTCAGAACTAGTTTACTTTCCCAACCTAACCATCTAAATACCCAAACAAGTCATTTTCAGTCCCCTTGCTTGGAAAGAAGCGCTTTGTATTAGGGATGTTGCAGAATTAATTTCTTTCTTTTTTCTTTTTCTTTTCTTTTTTTTTTTTTTTTGGCTGGCGTTAGGACTCCTTGCCTATTAAACACTTGTTTCGGGACGCCTGGGTGGCTCAGTTGGTTAAGCAGCTGCCTTCGGCTAAGGTCATGATCCCAGCGTCCTGGGATCGAGTCCCACATCGGGCTCCTTGCTCCACGGGGAGCCTGCTTCTCCCTCTGACTCTGCCTTCCACTCTGTCTGCCTGTGCTCGCTCTCACTCTCACAAATAAATAAATAAAATCTTTAAAAAAAAAAAAAAAAAGACTTGTTTCATATCTAGTCTGCCCGGTGGCTTTCTTTAGGGCTGCTGGAGTTCTCTTGCTTGAAAAGCCTTTGCTTCAGTAACAGAACAAAGCCTAAGACAACTTTCAGGATTCCATCCATTTTAAATACAAAAGTAGTCTAACTTGTTCTAAACCATTAAATGTTTCAATGACCTTTATTGCATTATCAACCTCTCCTTATTGACCTGAAATGCTTTTATTCTAAATTAACCTAAGTGTACTTCTACTAAGCCCAGTATGAAAGGGCTTAGAAGTAAGGTTTCTTGCTGTAGGGACAGGACTGCTAAATTAACTGAATCAGCTCCTAGATCGATTAGAATTGAGGTCACAGGGTAAACTTCTGTCCTGGAAACTGGTGGGAAAGATAATCTTACCTTGCCAAGAGCAAAAGCCATAGCTGGAACTAGCAGCCAATCAGTGGGAAGACTTAAAGGATAATTGTCAAACTGCAGGAGGCTCTGTGGACTAGCTTGAGAGTTAAAAACTCTGGGTACCCAGTTTTAGGAGATCCCCACACTTCCATGAGTTTTACCTCCTAGGTGGGCTGTTTGGGCATGGAGAAACTGGTCCTGGGTTTTTAAAAGAAATAGCTGGCCTGATGGAACAATCTCCTGGAGATCTACCTTGGCTAGCTAGGAAGACCAAAACCCAAGCATTGCCTGAAAGCAAAAAGGAAGGGTGGGAAAGTCTAACATGTCAGCCTGAGGATCCCTAGGTCCTGCCTGACCTTCTATGCCAGCATTGCAATTTGGCTGGAGTGGAGCAGGACATAAGATCTGTGAGGGGCACTTGGGAATCTGCTATCCAAGCTTTTAGAACTCCGCAGGAGGGCTTTTTCTGGTACTTTGTCAGGTAGTCCTGTTTCCAGGCTCCAGCCCAAGGGTTTCCATGCTCTATCCTGCCTTGCTTCCACGTGAAAAGCAGAACTGAATCTTCAGACCTTCACAAGTGCAGTTGTCTTGTGTTGCTAGAGTAATCTCTCAGATGCCTACTTAGTTGCTAACATTTAGATAGATGGTAAATAGGATATAAATCTGCAGTGATTAGAAAAAGCCCTTAAAATCTCCCCAGGACTAAACTCTCCCTTCTGGCTTATAGCTTACAAACATTTTAAGTCCACTGGAAGCCGTATTGCTTGACCTGGTCACCTGTATGGACTGGAGTCTCACAGTGAGGAGACATGGTCTCCTTAAATCCAGCCCATTAACACTTCACTGTAATTAACTCTTGTTCTGATTTGTGCATTTAAAAAATAAATGTTGATCATTCAGACCACTGCAGAAGGTCTTATTGGTAAGGATTCCAGCTAAGGGCAAGATCCCCCCCACCAACCTGTCTAACTCTCCAGAGTCCAATTTCTTTGAGTCCCATTTATTTAATGAGCAGGCATGGATGGGAGTGTGACAAGTTCTATAAGGATCTTGTGTTTAACTTTTGAACCTATTTCTTGTTTTTTAAGCTGCCATGTCAAGTATCTCCTTCCCCATGTCAACAAGATTTCTAGACCTCCATTTGATACCTGATGGCCCGTTTACTTCCACCTTCTGGCCAGGAATGCCTCATACTATCAGACAAGATTCAAAAATCAGCTGGCTAACAAGCTAACCAAGAATCCAAAAGTGGATTTCTTCTCTGCTTGTCTAGTGGCTCTCAAAGGTGGACTAACAATGGTACCACACATCCCTTAGGATTCATTCCCCACTGGAAGAATTGAAGACTTCAGACTAAAGCAAAATGTTCCAAAGGTACTGCAACTGCTTCCCTTCCTAAGTATGAAACTAAAATTTGAGGACACTATGCTTAAAGGCAAAGAAGTCCAGGTGCCAAATCAGTCCTCGAGCTTTCAGTAAAATGGTTTTGTGATCCTATGGCACGAGTTGTTGAAGTACCCCATCTAGGGTCCATAATTAGACTTCTAAAATTCAATGAAAGAATTTTGGCTTGTCCTCAGGGGTAAGCTAATCTTGAAGGTTCTGTGGTGTTTCATGCTTGGAATCTAAGTGGAGCTAGCAGATAATAGAGAGCTTGACTTATGCTCCTCTGACACCGGTCTTGTGAACATTTTAACTTTTCATAGAATTCATGGACTTATTGCCTTACTCTAGAGTTCACTGATGAAAAGTAGATGATGGCCGTATTAGTTCATGGCATACATGTTGCATGCAAGTTCTCTGCAAGGGTTTCCTACCCACTTCCTCATCATGCAAATATTCACTTGTATATCTGAAATATGTAACTAAACATCTAACACTATAAAAATGGACTTTGTTTTTTCCACATTTCCCTATAAATATGCTCCCTTGGTATTAGATATGTAAGCTGATTCCCTACTTACCCAGGTAATGCTAAGTGAACTTGAATGGAGAGACATTCTTAGGCAATTATAGCAGCTTTTTGGAAGTATGTAGGTTTTCCTCACCACTTGAGTCAGCTCTGTTCTAAACTTGAGCCTCCTGAGCAGTGTTAAAGACCTTGGATGAACACGTTTTATGAAGGATAAGATCTACTTATTGGGCACTATCTGGAAACTAAACATGAGAATTTTTTAATCCTTCTGAGAGAATTAGTTTGGGGAGATTTCCCGAGGTAGAGATGGGAATTTTGCTCTCAGCTGTTCTTCTACTCATATCTTTTTTTCCAGCTTAACTAGGTCTCCATACTTTTTCTTTCCTTTTTTTTTTTTTTTTTGGAAAAAGATGACCTCTTATGTTCAGTTAGCCAACATATAGTACATCATTAGTTTTTGATGTAGTGTTCAATGATTCATTAGTCATACTTGCATACTTGGAAGCAGTGCCAATGAATCCTCCTTGAGCGCCAAGATGTGAATAGAACTTTTCATGACTTATCAAAGGAGTAGAAGACAGTTACTGGAGACTTAGTTCTCCTAAAGGGTCACTGATGAGAGCTAGAAGCAGAGTAAGAAACTAAAGTGTCTTCCGCCTTGGTCACTAAACTGAAAGGAGGCCAAGCTTGGAATTGGATAGTATTGGGAATTGTTCAGCTCCAAACTCTACATGTAACTAAGTACCATCTGCAGAGCTGAACAACCATCTGCAGAGCTGAACAAGTAGCAGGGAAGATAGCCCTATAGGGTCAAATGGGGATTAAAGACTGTGAGTTGTCCTACTTGAAGGAATGCCTGCTTTAAAGGAATAGTACCAGGCACTGGCATCAGCAGCAGATAAAACTAAATGGGAGAGGAAATCCAATCAGAAACCAAGAATGTAGATGGATCAGAATGTGGTTGATAAACCATAAGATAAATCTTCAGAGACTATAACCTAGGGAGTGTCTGAGGCCCTTAACACTGTCCTGACTGTGCAGTAGGGTGGGTTAAAAAGTCTACTAAGCAGAAATATATAAAATGTGCTAGTGGGAAACACTTAAATCAACAAAATGCACTTTATTAAGGATGCCTTGAGGTGAGGTTCAGACCTAACCATCTCTCCAGAAAACTGGAGGCCTTCTCTGTACCTACTCTAGCAGCCTGCAGCTGTTGAAAAAGTTGGGTTTGGGCAAGGAATGAATCAGGCTTTTACCAAACCTCCAGTTGTTTATGTACAGTCCTTGCTAACCTGAGCTTTCATTTGTATGTTAGCCTCTGCCCGGCTATTCCAGTCTTTATGTCCCCATATCTGTTAACCAGGAAATCTGAACAAAGTGAAAACTAGTTTCAAACTTAGTCACTTTTCTAGTCTTGGAATTTAACTATCAGAACTAAAAAGTAAGCTTAACAGTAACCTCATTTGAAGATGGTTTATAACCTCTGAGTTTCCTTGAAACTAGCTCTAGATACAATGCAATGGCTGTTTTTTCTATGAACTTCCTCAAACTGGACATACCATGGGGTTGGCCATTAGCATGCTTCCTTAAAGTGGTTGAAGCCCAAGAAATTCAATCCTGAGAACACTTTTAGATACTTCTACCCTGACCTCACACTGATGGCGCTCTTGGTGTTCTAAAAGTAGCACACCTACATGCCTAGTGAATGCTCAATAGCCCCCCACTTAAAGACAAGTAGTAACTTAGATATAGATTAAGATGCTCTAAATCTTGGAACTGGTGAAGCTTTAACTTTTGCATGAAATTAAGTTTGAGGGGAAGTATTGAATATTGTCACTGTCTAGTTAAAGACTTGAATTGTATAGGAGTTGACTAACTTTCGACTATTAATACCCACCCTGGCTTACGAGGGACTCTGTACAGAATTTTGTAAAGGGAAACTTGAGTGAGCAAACAGTATATTCATCGGCTGCTTAGTCATGAAAGATCTCAGAATGCTTATGGCTGGCAGTAAAACTCTGAAGTAGAAGTACTAATGGAATGGCAGACCATGAGCTGGAGTTCAGAGAAATGAACATAATGAAAACTGCCATAGTGGTGGCAGTAGAGCTTAGTAGCTATACCAAGTAATGTCAAGATGGACTTGCTTAAAGAATCCCTTAATGTGTACATGTGTATGCCTTCTTCCTGAACCTTCCTCCTTGAAGTGCCCAATCAGATTCAGTCTGTCTTCTGTACTTGCCCATCACCAACCCCATCTGCTTCAAGACCTAAATTTTGTGTAGGGTATGCACTTGTCAAATACCTATTTCATGGAAAGGGATTGGAATCCTTAGCACCCATCCTACTCTTGATGTTAAGATTCAAGGTTTCCTAAGTGGCCCTTGAAGAAAAGTTCGTAGATCTGAAAGATTGGGGAAGCTCTTCAGTTGGACAATAACCAAGTAATGAAGAACAAGGGAAAACTAGAGAGGATTGGGAAGACCATTCCCCTTAAATGGAGGGGAGGGTGAAGTGCTGGAATTCACATGTCTGTTCTGACCGTTGAGGAACTTCAAACTTAGTCCTATCCTCCTAGAACTTTCTCCTTCATAAACCTGTTAAATCTTCTAGAAGACAGGTGGCCAAGCGTGGCAGGCAACCATTAGCTTATGGAAATGAACCTGAGGTGGAACTGAAGTGACTTTTTTGCCTGAGCCAAATACAAAATTAGAACTCTTTAAAGACTCTCACAGAGAGCTGGCAGCTCACAAGTGGGGAAAAAGCAGAGGGAGATGGAGAAGCAGGCACTAGGAGCCTGACATGGAGCTCCATCCCAGGACCCTGGGATCATGTGCTGAAGGCAGATGCTTAACTGACGAGGCACCCAGATGCCCCAAGATTAGAACTTAAACACTCCGACTTCATAATTAACTTTGTTTAAAACCTATTCAAACATATCCAGTTCCTACTGAGGTAAGGAGCTTCTGCTTCACCTGAAAGGATCCCATTTTAGTCTGGATTTCCTTGAAGCCTGATATGAGCATTTGTATTTAATATTTGGGGTGTGGTCCCAAGATGGGTGGAGATAGAGTGTTAGTATTCCTGTTAGTTTCAGGGGCTTAATTCTGAGACCACCCAGATGCATTCAAAAGCCCTCCAGGAATTATTTAAAGGGTACAGAGCTAGAAACACTATCAGCTTGTATGCTGCAGGCTTCTTTTAAAACTTAGAAAGTTCTTCCCTGCATCCACATAACTGGAGACCTGGATCTGAGAGTTAATGCTGGAGGGGGTTCTACTGGGCAAAATGCTCAGCTTGAAGTGTTGATGCCTACATGGAGCCCTAGGAAATCAGACTGCAGGTGTAGGCCATGACTGAAATTGAAAGTAAAGCTGAGCTTGTTGGTATTCTCAGGGATTGCATTAAATGTGTAGATTGCTTTGGATAGTGGAGACATTTTAACAATGTTTGTCCTTCTAATCCATGAGCGTAGAATGTTTTTCTATTTGTGTCCTCCATAATTTCTGTAGTTTTTGGAATACAGATCTTCTAACTCTTAAGCTTATCCCTAGGTATCTTATGGCTTTTGATGCAATTGTAAATGGGATGGGACTCCAGTTTAGGATGCTACAGCTTCAGAAAAGGCTTGTTCATTTAGATACAAGATATTGAGAGTGCCAGGGAATGTGGCCTGCATGTGGGCTCACATTGGAAAAGTAACCCAGGGTTTGTTTGTTTGGGGGGGGGTTGTTTTGTTTTGCTTGTTTTTGGTCGTTGTGCAAAATGTTTTGTTTCTAAAATATGTTAATTGTAGTATATATGGTTAATCTTCAAAGCTGAAATTGTAACAAATGCATAATATGATGTCCTCTTCTAGCCATAATCTTTTTCTTATCATACATATTACAACTAAAGCTACATTTGAGTACACTGGCAACACTTTCAAGGAACAAATAATGCTATGCTAAACCAAAAGCAAATTGAAGGCCGATTTTTAAATGTTTAAGTAGAGAACAATCCCTAGAGTGGTAATATTTCTCACTATTCCCAATACCGTAGCTTTCCCAAGCTGAGATTCTGGCACCTTTTTAACAGGAGGATAATGCCTTCTTAAGAATGATTTATCTAACTCCATTACAAAGGTAGTAGATCTCCCTCATAATAGGACTAAGAAAATGAGCTTAACCTTGTTTGGGGAACACGGGAGTATGGGAACTGTACTGAATCTGAAAGCCATGTGCTGGAAACATCCACTGGTTAGGGCAATGGTGGCTAGCTATTCCTTTTTAATTCTCCCCTCCCTCATTAGTCCACAAGTGAACTGGCTGTTCTCTAGTCCTCATTAACTGATACATTCTCCACCCTGTTCTCTGTTGCAGTAGGGGTAGACCCTTATGCATCACCTAGTAGCCCCTGAAAGCTGATATCCAGATAGGTTTTGCCACTGGGAGGTATTGGCTAGAAAAGATACAGGTGCTTAATTCCCAACTCCTGCTTTATAGGGACTTCTCAGGCCATAGGTATGTCCCTCAACCTGTTGCTCCTGCCATGTATGTATAGGACCTTCCTTCTTCCATAGTTCTGGATTTCACGGAGTTCAGTAACTTACTGCCTTTTGGCTTTATTGGTTGGTAATAGCTTCCCACCACTGCCAGCCCCTGTTTCCCTCTGCTTTTGTTGGCTTAATACTTTATGTCCCTCTGAGGCTTGCCAGTATTTTTCATTCAAACTATTTGAGTTCAGTTACCTGACACCTAGAACTTTCCATCTTTTTAGCTTAGAGAAGAGTGAGACTCCCTAATGTCTTGTTGCTCTTCCATACTAGAGGAGAAGTAAGGTTCCTCTTTATCTGGTATATACAAAGAGTCCCTTCTGGGCCTCTTGGGAGATATGCCAGACAACCTCTGAATGGAAGGAAGTGGGAGTCTCCACCTAATGTTTCTAAGTAACTAGTTCAGCAGAAGACCCTAACCCATGACATGATAGGTGGAGAAAGAGATGGACCAGGAGCCACAAACTATAGCTGATACAGGATATGAATATCCACATACACAGATGCAGGTCTACCTCAGAACATCAAGTTAATCTTGGAAGCTGCAGCCTGGGGGTCTTATTTCTGGAGAGGACATACCCTAAATTTGCTCCTGGAAAGACTTAGGGGTCAGGCTTTAGTTCCAATCACCCAACTTGGATATTTGGTTCAGTATCCTCCAGTATCTATTCAGTGCTTCAGAGGGATCACTGGGGCCAAGCACAAGGCTGACAGCCTTTGGTAGAATTCTGAGCTACAGAAGTATCAAGGTACATACTTTGCCATCTCACATAGTTTTATCCACATCCTTTCTCCCAGGGCTCCTTGTCTCTCACTTTGCAGTCTTGTCCCTCCTAGAACCCTGATCACCCACCTAAAACTAGCCATTAGTCACTACTCAGTAGTTGTACCCTTACACTTGTTTACTTCTTCTCCCTCAAGCAGGTGACCAGATACAGGGCTTGAGTTTTTGCCCATGAGGACTTCTAATAGCGCTGCTCTCGGAGCTATGAATGAGACTGCGATACAGCATCTTTTTGGCTCACCGATATCTAGCTGACCATCTTCAGCCAGTCTGTCTCAACCAGTCATGAGGACTGCCTCCCCATATTACCCAGTAAGGCCTAGATGTCAGTTGGAGTTATAAGTGACCTGAAGCTCTGGGCCCCTATGTATTCTACCCTCTATAATATTTCCGTTAAAGTTTCCAACTATGCTTAGACTTGAGTCAAATACCATGAATGAAATAGCAGCTCTAGTTCTATAGTCCCTTGACGTCTTAGTAATCCTGCCCCTCTTAGAGGCTAGAATCAGATCAGGAGCTACTTTTATGAATATTGAGTGGTTCTGTGCTATAGAACAAATCTATTTCCCCAGAACCCATGTGCTGTCTTTATCTATGTGCTCCTTTGACATCTCTTATCTGTAGTATCATAGGGCCCAAACTGTACAGGAGATTATATAAAATCCTGGACTTTTTGTAGAGCTTTCATTCTAGGCCTTGCTGAATACTATTCCCAAGCACAGGTTTGTGCTGTTTCTCAAATCCAAAGAGGCCTACCAAGGGGCAGGAGGTGCAAGGGTGCTAGAACAGAATAATTATTCTCTTATGGAATAGATGTTCTGGCATACTCCAAACTACTGGCTCCCTCAGTCAAATAGCTGGCCTCTGAATATCTGAAGGATTAATCTTCTACTCTTTGGCATGAAGGTGTTCTAGTAAGGACGTCAATAACTTCTTGATGTTCATCAGGTTGAACACTTATCACTGACTTAATAGACCAATGTGAACTATGGTCTTCAGAATCTCAAGACTAGAGACATCACTTACACTATTGTGGCAGAGCAGGAAAAACCTATAGATCACTGAGATTAAGATAGTATACTGCTGCTCATCCCAAGTAAATATGACCCTCAATCTTGCCATAGGGGTTGAAGAGCATGAGTTTACTAGATCAATAGTTTTTGACTAAGTGTTCAAAGGGACTGATCAGTAGAAATGACCCATCTAGCACAGAAGACCATAATTGAGATACTGTATTGAGTTTATGCCATAATTCAGCTCACTTCTCTAGGAGCCATCAAGTGAGCCCCTTCCTCAAAAGTCTTTTTTTAAATTGGGATGATATAGCTCCTAAATTACTTCTGGCTGTGTATGGAGGGAAGTTTTAGGGGATTCTACTTGTTCTTTCCCACCATGATTTGCTTTTGTTCCATGGGCTGGGAACTAGTGTGTGGTTTTCATCAGTTGCTAAGTGTGTATCTGATTAGGTTGTCTGGTCCTCCTCATGAGATCTAAGTCTACAGACTCTCGCTAGAGCCACTGCAAGATTCTCTTGGTCACATTTCATTCCCTATTCCTCACATATCCTATCCCACTTCATTGAGGGGAATTAATCAGGCTTGAGATCACTTGATATCTGGGTCCATTCAGACCGTCTATCCAATAGCCTGTGACCTATGAGTGTTCCCTTTCTCCATTAGTTCCCCCAGGCTAATGGGCTTAGATCCTGCGTAGGGAAGTGTGGGTGCATAGTTACTGTACACTTGCTGTGACATTGTAGGTCCTTTAAGGGAGCCATCTATTTCCTTCAATCTATGGACTGAACCTAGCAACTTGCTTAAATTCAGAACTTGGGTGAGGGATCACAGGGTTCAACCAGAGGAGCAGAACCTGTAGGATGAATATAGCAGTAATCTGAATTCATTATAAGGAATTGGCCTATGCGATTGTGGGGGCTGGTGAAGCAAATCTGAAATCTACAGGATGGACAGTCAAGATGGAAAGATAACAGACAAGTTGAACTCCCAGGCATGAGCCAAAACTACTGTCCACAGGCAGTTAGAAAAGGAAGATCATGGACAGGATTGAATTCCTTCAACTGATAAAATTACCCAGATTATCCAGGATAATCTCCCTTATTTAAATCCAAATGATGGGGGGCTTTAATCACATCACGTACCTTTTTATAATCCCTAGATTAGTGTTTGGCTTAGGGGCCAGTACTGAAGCCTAACCAAACTAACACCAAAGTCCTCAGAGGGATCATGACTTTTCCTTGCAATGGTCGATATTTACCTTATCTGTTCTTGATCTTTTAATGATCATACTTTGGCTGCCCATCTTGCACTCCTAGGCATAACATGGTTTGAGCTATTGCCACACATTTTTACAGGTCAGGACCATTCTGACATTGCTACCAGTTATGCCTGCTATGCTCAGGAGTTAAGTGTAGTCATATTGACTGACACCAGAGAACCTAGTCCCATAGCAGCATCTCTTAGCTGACACACAGAAGAAAGCCCCGCTGGAGTTCTTGATAGGTCAATGAAGTTACTAAAACACTCACCATCCCTTTAGTGAAAGCCTGTTATTTTCCCAGCAAAATTGTCAGGTGGTGGCTTCCCCATCATGAATTATGCTCTCATGACCATCTTTGAGTCTTTTGGCCACTTAATTACCACTCACCCCCTTTTATAATAGGCCACTGGGTCCAAGGATCAAGGAACCATCCCAGCAGGTAGAACTAGCTTCAGGTGAGGGTATTAAGGAGGGCGTGGACTGCATGGAGCACTGGGTGTTACTCACAACAATGGGACATGACATCGAAAACTAATGATGTACTGTATGGTGACTAACATAACAAAAAAAATAAATGGTTTAAAAATATGCTTTAAAAAAAACTAGCTTCAGGCACTCTTGCTGAGATTTTAACTCCTGAGCCCTAAGAAGATAATCCTTATTAATACTTTCCTCCATACAGCCTGTATTCTGTCCTCCAAAATATTCCAGCTCCTGCTTGTGTTTTCTAGATCCTACTTTTTTTTTTTTCCCAAGGAATAACCTACTTTCTCCCATTAGAGACCTTACTATCCATTCCATATTAACATAACCCTGTTTACTGGTGCCTCTACCTGACTTTAAAGAATCCTGAGGGGGCACCTGGGTGGCTCAGTCATTAAGCATCTGCCTTCAGCTCAGGTCATGATTCCAGTGTCCTGGGATCAAGCCCCATATCCGGCTCCTTGCTCAGCAGGCAGCCTGCTTCTCTGTCTCCAGCTCCTTTGTGCTTGTATTCCCTCTCACTACCTCTCTCTATCATAAATAAATAAAATAAAAATAAAAAGAATCCTGAGTGTTCAGACAGCACAAATATATCTTGCTTAGGTGCATGTGCTGGCTTTTTGCTGTGTCCTACATGTTCATGAAGGCCTGGTTTTGAGACTAGTTCCATCTTTCATTAGAACTGAACACTTTAGGAACCTACATTCCATACATGATCATACAAATTTCAATATGGTCCATGAAAATAATTCTTAACCTGCACCTATTTAGAGAACTACCTCAGCAGTTATTAAAAGGTAACTCCTAAAAGCTGGACTTACTTGAAGGAGGTTGAGAGTTGGAGATCTAACCCAATGTTTTCTTTATTGGAGCAAAGAACCATTCAGCCTGTCTACTAAATTGGAATAGCCATAGTTCAACTACAGGACAGGGCAAGAACACAAATCAAAATCCAGTCCTCAAGGGCATGAGGTAGCCATGGAAAGTTGGTCTAGCTTGAAGGATGAAATGGTAAGGCAGGTTACTGGGATCAGAATGGAAGAATTCTAAAGGTTGGTGGTTGGAAACCGCAAGAAAGTGAAGACAAAGGTCCCCCAACTCCTTGGTTACTTTTATTTATTTTTTTATTATTATTATTTTTTTTTAATATAATTTTTTATTTTTTATAAACATATATTTTTATCCCCAGGGGTACAGGTCTGTGAATCACCAGGTTTACACACTTCACAGCACTCACCAAAACACATACCCTCCCCAATGTCCATAATACCACCCCCTTCTCCCAAACCCCCTCCCCCCAGCAACCCTCAGTTTGTTTTGTGAGATTAAGAGTCACTTATGGTTTGTCTCCCTCCCAATCCCATCTTCTTTCATTTATTCTTCTCGTACCCTCTTAAGCCCCCATGTTGCATCACCACTTCCTCATATCAGGGAGATCATATGATAGTTGTCTTTCTCCGCTTGACTTATTTTGCTAAGCATGATACGCTCTAGTTCCATCCATGTTGTCGCAAATGGCAAGATTTCATTTCTTTTGATGGCTGCATAGTATTCCATTGTGTATATATACCACATCTTCTTGATCCATTCATCTGTT
>NC_081561.1:63196911-63246469 GCF_022355385.1 Mustela nigripes
ATGGAACAGAATAGAGAGCCCAGAAATAGACTCTCAACTCTATGGTCAACTAATCTTCGACAAAGCAGGAAAGAATGTCCAATGGAACAAAGACAGCCTCTTCAACAAATGGTGCTGGGAAAATTGGACAGCCACATGCAGAAAAATGAAACTTGGTTACTTTTATTATAGCTTCCTTTAACCCCAGCCATGGGAAAGTATAAGTTGGAGTAGGATCAGAAAACATCATGAAGTCAGGGTATTAGGAACAAGTTAAACTCCTAGATATTCCATGTCTATACCTTACCACATCTTTAACAACTGGGACTCTGCCTGAATGATCCAGGATACCAGCTCCATAAGCTTGGTAGGGTAAAGATCTAGAAATCTAACTCCTAGACCTCAGGTAAGATCTGCCTTAATTTGTAATGAAAGGCAGGCTTTATAGATCCAGTGAACTTGTTTAGTAGGCCAAAGCTCTCAATCAAGGGGTCCCTGATCCCTGTTTCAAGTTGACAAGCAAAACCATATGATAACCGACTCTCCCTGCTTAACTTATTTCACTCAGCATAATCTCTTCCAGTCCCATCCATGTTGACAGGCAGAAAAAAAGCTTAGAGACTAGATATTCCATGTGAAAGTAGGGAAACCTATTGTAAGCATAAGCAAACCTATTATAAACCTATTATAAGCCCTACATGGAGGCACATGCATGTTTCTTTTTTTTTTTATTTTTTATTTCTTTTCAGTGTAACAGTATTCACTGTTTTTTGCACCACACCCAGTGCTCCATGCAATCCATACCCCTCTCTAATACCCACCACCTGGTTCCCCCAACCTCCCACCCCCTGCCCCTTCAAAACCCTCAGACTGTTTGTTTCAGAGTCCATAGTATCTCATGGTTCACATGCATGTGTCTTTAAAATATCTTCACAACATGCCCTGAAATACAGGTACTATCAGTGAAGATAAAAAGCATCAGTCTTATCCTCCTGCATGGACTCATGTAACATGGCTTAATTACTATCCAGCACTGACATTAATTTGCCATGCTTTGTCCATCCTTTTGCTAACATCTAATCACTTGCTGTGTTGAATAGAAAGGATGATTAAAGGGCTCTTAGGCTGGTTGCTTGTTTGTGACTCTTTTGAGATGCAACATTTACCTATCTTAATGGGCCCAAGTGGACTTAAAAAACATTGGCATCAAGTTTGATCTCTTGACCTACCTTGTGGCTTATCCTTTATCTGTTCTGTTCCTTCCCTTAGAGTCCTGGAACAAGATATCTAGAGGCTAGATCCCAAATTTGAACTTCTCACTGCTTTGAAGCATATCTTGGCTCAACCTCCTTTTATGTCAGATTCAGGGTAATCGATCTGCCAGACTAGAGGCTAGCCAAGGGTATATAAGTCAATTTATCCCCAAAAGCATTAGTCATGTGATCTATCTGGTAGAGCATAGTGATTCAGACTATGGTTTTCTTGATGAACATGGAGAAGGATATGCTGGTACCCGTTTTCAGGAAAGCCACTAGATCCTTCTTCCAAAACAATACTGTTATAGAATCACTCTTCCAATGGTAGTACCTGATAATGCCCACCCATTCCATTCCATGGGAAATAGGTACTGACTCTGGATTCATGGAGTTCATAGGAGTCTTAGGATATGCAGAAGCCTAAGAGCTACTGAGTGTTGTGACATAGGGATGACTAACCAAAAAGTGATCTCACCCATGAAGTAGCATACCAAAGGACATCAGAAAGGGCTTCCCCATGGAGTATGAGAAACAGCCAGAGCCTTGACTATCTTTCCTGGAGGTAATTCTGATAATCTGGACTACCACTGTGCCCTGGTTCTCCCAGAAGCAAACTAGTAAACCTGTTACACGAACAAGAGCTGGATCATCAAAAGGTAGTTAGTCATGAATTAAGATAACTACTGGATATCAGAATGGAAGAAACCAGAATGGTAACTGACATATAGAGGAGAAATTCTGAAGACTTGATTTTTGAGACCCTACTGATTCTGGAGCCTTGGGAGCCAGTTCACTGGCTCACCCAGACTTCTCTAAATGGGCAAACATTTATACAGGACACTTATGCCCATTGACACACATAAAACTTGACCTATTGCTCCCACTAGAGTAGTAAAGATGACAGACCATTGATACTTCTGTGGCTAGTCAACTTGTGAACTCTCAGCTAACAAAATTTTGTTATCTGTTCTATTGATCTAAGTCATGAAGCCAGGAACTACAAATACACACTACTCTTTATTGTGAAGGGAATATTATCAAGTTGAAGGATTAAGAATAGCTTCAAAAGATTGTCTATCAACCTGAAAAGTCACATTGCTACCTGTCTCCTGTCATATCTTCTCTGAAGATTTACTTTCGGTCCAAGAGTTCACTTTATTTTTTTTTTAATTTTTTTTAAAGATTTTATTTATTCATTTGACAGAGATCACAAGTAGGCAGAGAGGCAGGCAGAGAGGAGGAATCAGTCTCCCTGCCCAGCAGAGAGCCCGATGCAGATCCTGGGATCATGACCTGAGCTGAAGGCAGAGGCTTTAACCCACTGAGCCACCCAGGTGCCCCCAAGAGTTCACTTTAAAATTATTCCGCAAAATGTTGAAAATAGAACTGTCCTATGACCCAGCAATTGCACTACTGGGTATTTACCCTAAAGATACAAACGTAGTGATCCGAAGAGGCATGTGAACCTGAATGTTTATAGCAGCAATGTCTACAATAGCCAAACTATGTAAAGAACCTAGATGTCCATCAACAGATGAATGGATAAAGAAGATGTGGTATATATACACAATGGAATACTATGCAGCCATCAAAAGAAATGAAATCTTGCCATTTGCAACAATGTGGATGGAACTAGAGGGTATCATGCTTAGTGAAATAAGTCAAGTGGAGAAAGACAACTATCATGATCTCCCTGATATGAGGAAGTGGAGATGCAACATGGGTGGTGAAGGGAGTAGGAGAAGAATAAATGAAACAAGATGGAATTGGGAGGGAGACAAACCATAAGTGACTCTTAATTTCACAAAACAAACTGAGGGTTGCTGGAAGGAGGGGGGTTGGGAGAGGGGGGGTGGGGTTATAGACATTGGGGAGGGTATGTGCTTTGGTGAGTGCTGTGAAGTGTGTAAACCTGGCGATTCACAGACCTGTACCCCTGGGGATAAAAATGTTTATTAAAAAAATTAAAAATTAAAAATTAAATTATCTACCAAAAATCTTGGACACATGGTCTTTTTCCATTGTTTTTTCAAGGCAAAATTTTATTTCTGTACACTAAATGGCAGCATCTGCAAAATTTATGAAGATGTAGATACTACATAGGGCTAGGCATAATTCCGTGACCATGCAGTCAAAAGTAGTGACAATCTCTCACAGGGAAATAAATCCTCAAGCTCAACAGTTTAAGCAAATGGTTTAAGCAAAATAAAGATAACTCCCATTAACTTCATGCTGAATGAATGATGTAGAATTGTCATCTATGAACTCCATTTAGTTTGGCTCTTTCAGACCTTACTGGTGGTGTAAGTTACCAAACTGCTTTTCAGAGGTTATAAGAACCACAAACTGTCCTTTGACCCATTTCAGTCTCCTAAATGGAAGAGGTAGGGTTAGAGAAAAGCAGTAAAACTGTGTGTATTGAGTCAATAGATTGGTCAGACTAAACCATGGCACTAACTAGATTTGCCTAAAATATAGAATAAGTGACTAACATAACAATAATAAAACTCTCCAGTAGTGATAACACATGTGTGTGATTTGATAGTTGTGGAAGAACCCAATGAAATGAGTAAAATACTTAATGATTATACTGGCATTGGAATTAACCCATTTCTCAATTCTGAAAATTTAGTTCTAAGACTTGGGCTGACTTAGACTGTCTGACAGTACCATCAAAACAGACACTAATATCCCTGGGGACACAGGCCATGAATGGCATTCTCACAGAGGTCTGAGATTTGTTCAGAAAAATGACTGCTTGCTGTGAGCTAGAAGATGGATTTCATTGCAAGGCCAAACTGTCAACAAATAGTCACTAGTCTATAGCTGGGGGTCCTTGTCAGCTCCAGCATCTTATCCCCAAAGGGAGAGCACCTAACAGTCACATCCTTCTCAGGTTGGGTGTCTAACCTTCATCTTTGATATACCTATACCTGGGTATGTAGGTCTAAATTACTTCTTGTGAGTTGTAGCTATTACTCAACTTTACATGGCAGCTAATATGTTGAGAATCCCTGGACCATGGTCCTTAATTTTTATCTTCTCTAATGCTCTATTCATAAGTTGTGTCCAGGCGTATATTTGTTTTTTGACCAGAAGTGTGTGTGTGTGTGTGTCTGCAGCAGGCTCTGAGGGAATTAAGATTATAATTCTGTTATAATCCACTGAAATCACCCTGGTAGGGTACCTGGTGCCAAATTTGGGTGTTCTTGTTCTCCCTGCAGAAAACACACTGAAAAGGCATATGCATCCTTGAAAGAAGTCATACCTCTGTTTCTAGTATGTACTTTAGTTGCTAGTTTTGGATTGTTAAGCCACAGTGGGGGTAGAGGGAGTGACTTCATGAGCTTGCCATAAACGTGGTAAGTGAGTGTCCCAGTTTCCCTGGGAAGAAGACACTTTCACTGCTAAATGAGCATCTCTGGCAAACCAAAACTAGTTGTGCACCCTAAATAAAGCACAGCTACAGAAGATGCATGTTGCCTGAAGAAAACATTTGATTAAATGTCTCAATTTGACCTGCACAAGTAAGTTGTTAGATTTCATCAAAGACCTATGGAACAAATGACCAAATGTGGGCACTGCCAGTTAGGATTCTTTTTTGGCCTCCCTGGCTGACTAGCAAGTGCTCTGGACTTGCTTGGTATCAGATGTCTTAGTGCCTCCAGATGTTTTTGTAACTGGGGCTGGTGTTATCAATGGACAAGGAGAAGTCCTGTGAATGAACACGGCTCAGGTATATTGAGGAATGGAGCTCAGAATGTGCAAGTGTGTCACAGGTGACTAGGGCCAGGACAATTTCAGAGGCCTGAGGCGGGATAAGGAGTTCCTTAGTAAGCGGAACTTTAAAAATCAAACATGGGGAGTTAGAAGGGGGTTGGGGTAAATTGGAAGGGGAGGTGAATCATGAGAGACTATGGACTCTGAAAAACAATCTGAGGGGTTTGAAGTGGCGGGGGGGGGGGGGGGGTCGGGGTACCAGGTGGTGGGTATTATAGAGGGCACGAATTGCATGGAGCACTGGGTATGGTGAAAAAATAGTGATACTGTTATGCTGAAAATAAATAAATGAAAAAAAATAAGGAGAAGGCCAAAAAACCAAAGCCCATATGCTATGATAAGGAACCATATTCTGGAAAAGACAGATGACTTTTTGGGATGGTAGAACTTTGAGGATTTGGATGATAAAGTATCAAGTATTGGCTATTGAGCTGACCCCCTAGAACACTGTGTAAAGTTTCCATGGGCTCGAGGGTTTGTAGTGGATTTGTCTGGCTGATTTAACGTAGGATTGAGGGATCAAGATGATAAGAATGGGAATTTCCAGATGCCAGTCTTGAATGTCACAGGGGAATAGAAGTTCCCCAGATACTTCAGGCTCCCTCTTTGCACATAAGCAAAGCAAGTTTTTGCAGTCCCAAGTTATCTCCCTAACCAGGATAGCAAAAGAGCTATCAGGATGAGTAGAGTTTCTACAGCCTTAAAAGTTGGCAAGAACCCACAGAACTTTTCTAGTCTGAAGATTATAGATCACCACTCCTTGTACTTAACTCTCCACCACTGCAGGGTAACCCTATGTACAACATGTGAGTTTGAACTGTGGAAGGAGGCCATATAGTAGGAAATCCAGGGCTTAATATTTAGAGTTGAAGCCAGTCAGATTTTGAGTGATGGAAATGGTATAAGATAGGTTATCTTTCTTGGATAGAGTAGTTGATCCCAGTATCAACCATAGAAACTCATTGTTATAGCTATTATTCACGAGCACTTGAACCAAAAGGTGATAATCATCTAACTCCAAATATTCTAAGCAGAACTGTGGGTACTACAGAATCATGGTTGATTGACTTTGTTTTGGCAAGTAAATGTACTTTCAAATGTACTATATTTGAGGGACAGTCTATTTTGGCAGAAGTATGATCAGATTATAGGATGGAATAGAGAGGCAGTAGGTATTTGTTCAAATTAGGTTCATTTAATCTAAGAAGGTAAAATAAGGGACTCAACTTTTTTAAATGAGTCAAACAGACCCCTAAAGCATAATATAGTCCTATCTATAAATCCTTATGACCAAAGGCAACAAGGAATATGTTCAACATCTAAACACTACTTTTATGTGGCCTCCATGTTAAAGGATTCCTATTACAAGAATAGGTCTCATTTTGGGGGTGAGATTAAAGTCAACAATGCAGACCTCTCCTTTCAGGATTATTTGGAATTGGTCTAGGGAATCATCCCAAAGTACTTACCCTGTGTCTTCACCTGTTTGCATAGCCTAACATAATCCCTATTGTGGGAACTTGGTTTTTGGAGCCTGTATCCCCTATGGGGATTTAACTCAGTACTGCTCAGGTAACATTCAGTTCACTGCTCCTACAACAATATACCCGGGGAGTGAGGTAACGACTTCTGTGAAGCTGTCTCATCAGTCCATTGTTGGAAATATCTGTTGCTTCTAGACATGCCATTACTAGGAAGTCAGATGTCAAGGTAAACTAAAACTCAAATGGCATACAAGCTCTATCAGGCTCTCCCTGCTGGGAACAAAGGGCATCATCAAAACTGGGCAAGTCCTCAGAGCCAGTTAGAGTCAGTGGTCCAAAATAATGCAGTCTAAAACAAGGGTGACGCTGAAGGGAAGAACTGATGTTGACTATGAGATTCAGAATAGAAGGGTTTCAGGCCCTATAAAGGCAGAAGCAAAGATAAAAAATGAGAAGAATAAGACAGAATGCTATTCAACTTAAGCCCAGTGGCCACACTGTGCTGGCAAAGGGATGTTGAAAGGCTCCTACTCAGAGCTGCATCAATATTCAGAGATAAGAATGTATCTTTGTAAGGTCTGAAATCTATATATGTACCATATTGAGCTAGGTGAATCACTCTTCAAACCCTCTATATCTTGGATTTCTTGATCTTTCAAGGAAGTTAAGTTTCTAGGAATTCTCACTTCAAAACCTAAGCAGAGGGAGAAACAGACTCCCCTCTGAGGGGGGAGCACAATGCAGGGCTCAATCCCAGGACCCTGGGATCCTGACCTCAGCAGAAGGGAGATGCTTAACCAAGTGAACCACCCAGGTGCCACTGACATATTGATTCTTTTAAATAAAAGAATCTGAAGATTCTTGAAGAGAATCTGAAGAGAAGAGAAGGTCGCTGAAGAGAAGGTTGGTAGAGGAAGGGTGCTCAGACCCTCCTCCACCACCTTGGAAGCAGGAAATAAGTCTCCCAAGTGAAAACTACCCTCTCCATATCAGGAGGTCGAGAGACATCCCCATCCCCAGACTGGGAAATTTTGAGCAAAGTAGGCTGTAGAAACAACCCTGGTTATTTTTACTAATGTACCACTCCCCCCAAATGCCACTGAGAATTCTTTACTAATTGAGCCTCTTCAAATTACGTTTTTCTTTCACCTGTGACTTCCTCACAGGTATATTGTCTTTGTCTAAGAAGTATACAAACCTCCTGCTGTGATCCTTTCTTTGGTCTCAATTTCATTATTGGGCTTCCCTGTGCATGTAATAAAACTCTGGCTTTTTCTCCTGTGGGGGGAGAGAGAACTAAGCATAGGTAGACTTGACTTACAATCTAAACACATCTAAAATCATTACCATTTTTTTTTTTTGTCACAGCTTTTACTGTTTCTGGTTTTTTGCATTACTCAATTTCTTACTACTGTATTAGTACTTGGCATATATTAGTACTTGGCAGTTAGTTTTGGCAGTTAGTTTTGGCTACTTCTGTTATTTCATCTTTCCTACTATAAGTTATGTTTTTAAATAAAATGGATAAAGCCTATGGCATAAGAAATGTCATTCTGTACCTGAAACCTTTACATCTTTCATACTTAATCCTTTCTTACATCAGTTTGTTATTGCTTCCTCTTGTGTACCATTTCACATTCCTTCTGCCTCACCTCTGATCTAGCTATGGTTCCTAATATAACTGATAGTACCTTAATTCACTCTCATACCAGCTACTTCTTAATTTCTGCCTCAGAGCTTTTCTCTAATTTGGAGGCATAGGATGTTCAGAATCCATGGAGTATTCATGCCAAGCAAACTGGTAGTATGGGGTACTTAGCATTCGGAGGCAATCCTTGGCAGATGGAAGCTGGGATCCAATGGATAAATGCATTTCCTTATCTTCAGTCCTGGGATGGATTCCATAAGTCTTAAGTAAAATTGTTGGAGAAGCAAACATTTGCTGGTATTGGTGGCCAACTTAATGCAAACTTCTTTTGGCCTCCCCCTATCTTTACTCTTAAATCATTCCCTGATCATGTCCCTAAGTAAACCATTGGTACAAAATATTTTTCTGGTTTTCCTGAACCTGAAACAATAGTATCTTGATCAACTTTCTCTCCAGTCATCCTCTACTTGTTGTTTTTGAAACCTCTACTTATTCTAGTGGGGTTCCTTTTCCATTCTTCATGGTTCTATCTAATCCCGTGTTTACCTTAATAGCTTCCTGGTAGATCTTCAGGGATCAACTCTAAGTCCTGGTGTGAGAAAAGTCGAGAGAAGGGGTAAAATATATTCATGGAACAGTCCTTGGGATAGGGTTGTAGGTATGTTGCTGTTGAGTGGCACCTAGTTCTTAAATTATTATGCTCAAATGCCATTATGGAGCCAACATGCCACATTAGGTTTCTTTGAGTTCAAAATACTTCTAGTCCAATAAACTTGGAGGGAAGAAAGGGGTTAGGAGATGTACTTTCAGTGGAAGGACCGCCAAATTATATCCAACTCTTCCATCTTCACCATTGTCTAGTCATGCATCTATATCTAACTGCAAGAAAGATACGGAAAAGCAGTCTCTAGTTGTGTTTCCATGTGCCTAGAGAGAACCTGTTACCACTGAAGGAAAGAACATTGAGGGGATAACTGGCAGATTCCATCACCTTGATCCTAACTTTCAGACTGTCTTGCCCTTTGAGTGGGGGGAGAGTATTAATTTGCTTAAACTCTTCTAATGTATGACTCAGCCTGAGATGCACAGGATGGAAACAAGGAGTGAATTCAAGACCAGTGCAGAATTCATGAAAATACCAGTAAGTGGTCACTGACCTGGGTCTGAAGCTGAGAGCAAGGACCCCTGTTTTGATCTGTGTTCCTTAAAACGCTTTTCAGTCTGACTAGGATGCCAAAGATGTAACTTGCTTGCTGGCTCTACTTGTAAATCTAGGTCTATGCTTGGCCCATTTGTCTAGTAATTTCTCAGCATCTTCCAAGTTTTAGGACTTCCACAAGCATGGGGGAAAGGTCAAATATTGCTAATAACTATTCTACCATTTTTTAATATCTGATTCATGCTAATGAAGGTACGGTGAAGCTTGTCTTTATGATCCAAGATGGCCAGTTCTCTAGAGATGACACATTGACAAGAACTATGACACTCACAATTGTTTGTTCAAGGGATGCAATCTACAAATGCATCTTTTTTTTCATTTATTTATTTTCAGCATAACAGTATCATTTTTTCACCACACCCAGTGCTCCATGCAATCCGTGCACTCTATAAGACCCACCACCTGGTACCCGGACCTCCCACCACTTCAAACCCCTCAGATTGTTTTTCAGAGTCCATGGTCTCTCATGATTCACCTCCCCTTCCAATTTACCCAACCCCCTTCTCTCTAACTCCCCATGTCCTCCATGCTTTTTGTCATGCTCCACAAATAAGTGAAACCATATGATAATTGACTGTCTGCTTGACTCATTTCACTCAGCATAATCTCTTCCAGTCCCATCCATGTTGCCACAAAAGTTGGGTATTCATCCTTTCTGATGGAGGCATAATACTCTATAGTGTATATGGACCACATCTTCCTTATCCATTCATCCATTGAAGGGCATCTTGGTTCTTTCCACAGTTTGGCGACCGTGGCCATTGCTGCTATAAACATTGGGGTACAGATGGCCCTTCTTTTCACTACATCTGTATCTTTGGGGTAAATACCCAGGAATGCAATGGCAGGGTCATAGGGAAGTTCTGTTTTTAATTTCTTGAGGAATCTCCACACTGTTCTCCAAAGAGGCTGCACCAACTTGCATTCCCACCAACAGTATAAGAGGGTTCCCCTTTCTCCACATCCCCTCCCTCACATGTTGTTTCCTTTCTTGCTAACTTTGGCCATTCTAACTGGTGTAAGGTGATGTCTCAATGTGGTTTTAATTTGAATCTCCCTGATGGCTACTGATGATGAACATCTCCCCCTTTTGTTTATCTTCTGATATCAGTCCGACTTTCCCACTCTGCTTTACCTTCCCACTGGCATCTTCTGCTCCAGTAGAGATCCAGACGTGTATAATTCTGATCTCAGGCTGATTTTCGTGAGTGACTGGAGATCTTTGGAAGGTAATCAGCTCACTTTAGGGTGCAGGTTGAACGGGCGCCTCCTCCTACTTCTCCGCCATCTTGTCTCCCCCCGCCCCACCACCTTCATCATCACTACAAATGCATCTTAAGGATGGAAAGTCTTATATAAGGAAAGCCTAACACTAACAGCAGTACCCCACCCCTCTGAAGCAAAAACCTAACTCAACCACAAACTTGTTTAAATCCTGTTAGAGAAATGATAGTCTTCCTAGAAAGAATGTCCCAGTTCTCAACTGATTGAATTTAAATTAAAAAACCAGATTGCTGAGGCTAGGACTTCTAGTACTATGTTGAATAGCAGTGGTGATAATGGACATCCCTGCTGTGTTCCTGACCTTAGCGGAAAAGCTTTCAGTTTTTCTCCATTGAGAATATTTGCAGTGGGTTTTTCATAGATGGCTTTGATATTGAGGTATGTGCCCTCTATCCCTACACTTTGAAGAGTTTTGATCAGGAAGGGATGCTGTACTTTGTCAAATGCTTTTTCAGCATCTATTGAGAGTATCATATGGTTCTTGTTCTTTCTTTTATTGATGTGTTGTATCACATTGACTGATTTGCGGATGTTGAACCAACCTTGCAGCCCTGGAATAAATCCCACTTGGTCGTGGTGAATAATCCTTTTAATGTACTGTTGAATCCTATTGGCTAGTATTTTGTTGAGTATTTTCGCATCTGTGTTCATCAAGGATATCGGTCTATAGCTCTCTTTTTTGGTGGGATCCTTGTCTGGTTTTGGGATCAAGGTGATGCTGGCCTCATAAAATGAGTTTGGAAGTTTTCCTTCCATTTCTATTTTTTGGAACAGTTTCAGGAGAATAGGAATTAGTTCTTCTTAAATGTTTGGTAGAATTCCCCTGGGAAGCCGCCTGGCCCTGGGCTTTTGTTTATTTGGAGATTTTTGATGACTGTTTCAATCTCCTTACTGGTTATGGGTCTGTTCAGGCTTTCTATTTCTTCCTGGTTCAGTTGTGGTAGTTTATATGTTTCTAGGAATGCATCCATTTCTTCCAGATTGTCAAATTTGTTGGTGTAGAGTTGCTCATAGTATGTTCTTATAATAGTTTGTATTTCTTGGTGTTAGTTGTGATCTCTCCTCTCTCATTCATGATTTTATTTATTTGGGTCCTTTCTCTTTTCTTTTTGATAAGTCTGGCCAGGGATTTATCAATTTTATTAATTCTTTCAAAGAACCAGCTCCTAGTTTCATTGATTTGTTCTATTGTTTTTTGGTTTCTATTTCATTGATTTCTGCTCTGATATTTGATTTCTCTTCTCCTGCTGGGCTTAGGGTTTCTTTCTTGTTCTTTCTCCAGCTCCTTTAAGTGTGGGGTTAGGTTGTGTACCTGAGACCTTTCTTGTTTCTTGAGAAAAGGCTTGTACCGCTATATATTTTCCTCTCAGGACTGCCTTTGTTGTGTCCCGCAGATTTTGAACCATTGTATTTTCATATCATTTGTTTCCATGATTTTTTTCAATTCTTCTTTAATTTCCCAGTTGACCCATTCATTCTTTAGTCTCCATGTATTTGGGTTCTTTCCAAACTTTCTCTTGTGGTTGAGTTCTAGCTTCAGAGCATTGTGGTCTGAAAATATGCAGGGAATGATCCCAATCTTTTGATACCGGTTGAGTCCTGATTTAGGACCCAGGATGTGATCTATTCTGGAGAATGTTCCATGTGCACTAGAGAAGAATGTGTATTCTGTTGCTTTGGGATGAAATGTTCTGAATATATCTGTGATGTCCATCTGGTCCAGTGTGTCATTTAAGGCCTTTATTTCCTTGCTGATCTTTTGCTTGGATGATCTGTCCATTTCAGTGAGGGGAGTGTTAAAGTCCCCTACTATTATTGTATTATTGTTGATGTGTTTCTTTGATTTTGTTATTAATTGGTTTATATAGTTGGCTGCTCTCACGTTGGGGGCATAGATATTTAAAATTGCTAGATATTCTTGTTGGACAGACCCTTTGAGTATGATATAGTGTCCTGCCTCAACTCTTATTATAGTCTTTGGCTTAAAATCTAATTGATCTGATATAAGGATTGCCACTCCTGCTTTCTTCTGATGTCCATTAGCATGGTAAATTCTTTCCTACCCCCTCACTTTAAATCTGGAGGTGTGTTTGGGCTTAAAAAGAGTTTCTTGGAGGCAACCTATAGATGGCTTTTGTTTTTTTATCCATTCTGATACCCTGTGTCTTTTGATTGGGGCATTTAGCCCATTAACATTCAGGGTAACTATTGAGAGAGATGAATTTAGTGCATGGACAGCCACATGCAGAAAAATGAAATTGGACCATTTCCTTACACCACACACAAAAATAGACTCAAAATGGATGAAGGACCTCAATGTGAGAAAGGAATCCATCAAAATCCTTGAGGAGAACACAGGCAGCAACCTCTTCGACCTCAGCCACAGCAACATCTTCCTAGGAACATCGCCAAAGGCAAGGGAAGCGAGGGCAAAAATGAACTATTGGAATTTCATCAAGATCAAAAGCTTTTGCACAGCAAAGGGAAGAGTTAACAAAATCAAAAGGCAACTGACAGAATGGGAGAAGATATTTGCAAACGACATATCAGATAAAGGACTAGTGTCCAAAAATCTATAAAGAACTTAGCAAATTCAACACCCAAAGAACAAATAATCCAATCAAGAAATGGGCAGAGGACATGAACAGACATTTCTGCAAAGAAGACATCCAGATGGCCAACAGACACATGAAAAAGTGCTCCATATCACTCGGCATCAGGGAAATACAAATCAAAACCACAATGAGATATCACCTCACACCAGTCAGAATGGCTAAAATCAACAAGTCAGGAAATGACAGATGCTGGCAAGGATGCGGAGAAAGGGGAACCCTCCTACCCTGTTGGTGGGAATGCAAGCTGGTGCAACCCCTCTGGAAAACAGCATGGAGGTTCCTCAAAATGTTGAAAATAGAACTGCCCTATGACCCAGCAATTGCACTACTGGGTATTTACCCTAAAGATACAAACGTAGTGATCCAAAGGGGCACGTGCACCCAAATGTTTATAGCAGCAATGTCCACAATAGCCAAACCATGGAGAGAACCTAGATGTCCATCAACAGATGAATGGATAAAGAAGAGGTGGTATATATACACAATGGAATACTATGCAGCCATCAAAAGAAATGAAATCTTGCCATTTGCGACAACATGGATGGAACTAGAGCGTATCATGCTTAGCGAAATAAGTCAAGCAGAGAAAGACAACTATCATATGATCTCCCTGATATGAGGAAGTGGAGATGCAACATGGGGGCTTAAGTGGGTAGGAGAAGAATCAATGAAACAAGATGGGATTGGGAGGGAGACAAACCATAAGTGACTCTTAATCTCACAACAAACCCATGGTTGCTGGGGAGAGGGGGGTTGGAATAAGGGGGGTGAGGTTATGGACTTTGGGGAGGGTATATGCTTTGGTGAGTGCTGTGAAGTGTGTAAACCTGGTGATTCACAGACCTGTATCCCTGGGGATAAAAATATATGTTTATAAAAAATAAAAAATTTAAAAAAATAATAAAAATAAATAAATCAGTCAGTCACAGAACTGTACTTTGAATCTTTCCTCATTCATTTATAGTAATATAAACAGGCCCACTAAAAAGCTGTGGTTGGGACTTTTTTTTTTTAAGATTTTATTTCACAGAGAGATCACAAGTAGGCAGAGAGGCAGGCAGAGAGAGAGAGAGAGGGAAGCAGGCTCCTGGCTGAGCAGACAGCCCGATGCGGGACTCGATCCCAGGACCCTGAGATCATGACCTGAGCTGAAGGCAGAGGCTTAACCCACTGAGCCACCCAGGCACCCCCTTACTTAACATTTTTGAAAGGTGGTACAAGTGTCTTCATTGTGGACTTGATTTAAATTTGCTTCTGACATTACTAGGACACCTTCTGAGTAGGCCAATTGCCCCGTTACTTCCCTGCATCTTGGAATACTAAAAGAAGCAGAGATGTTTGTCATTTTGTTTTTAATTAGTCACCATACAGTATGTCGTTGGTAAGAAGCAGAGATTTTTTTTAATAAACCTACAAAATATTACTTCAGAATGGCCAGCTGGATATGCTGCAGTCTCTTGCTGAAATTTGTCCAGTGATGATTGATACTCCCCTTCCTCCTACCACCCTTTCCCTTCATATGCCTATACTTCTGCTGATCTGGGTTACTTGCCTATTGAAAATCTAAGACACCACTGTTCCAATAGGACTGAGGCCCTAGTTAATAAGTCATTATCATGCTATTGTTGAAATTACTTACACAGTTATCTAAAACATGGGAATACCAAGAAGCCTCTCATGTTTCCAGACACATTTCTTAAATCCCTGTTATGTGGCAAGAGACTTATCTTAACATAATAGACTTATCTTAACATGCTTGCAGTTTCCAGGTCCTCTGGTAGGACCAAAAATTGTTGTCATATTCCCATTGTATATCTACTTATAGAATGGATTTCTTAGTTTGAGACTTGTTATATAATTTATAGTAAACCCTTGGGTACAGCTGCCAGCCAAGATACTGAACAGGAGAAGCAAGCCCATACCAAGAACTTTAAAAATGCATATTCCCATTAAGGATTAATCACTGCTCCTTCACTAGTTATTCCTGCTAATAAACTACTTTCTTTACTTGCTGATCTAGGAGTTCAGATTCAGTAGACCCTTTGCTGTGTCCTGACAGAGGCATTCTACTTTCCCTCCTCGATAACCACACATCAAGTCAACAGCACTTAAAGGTCTATGGAAAAGCATTAATTTCAAGTGGGCTATGATAAAGGAGTGATGCTCCTTTTATCCCTTGCTTCCAAGACCCATGTTCTCTAGCTAGTGGGAAGAAGACCCCATATAATAGCTATTTGCTTGAAATATCTCTTCTTAAAGACTGTGCCCAAGTACTGAAGTATTTTATGTCTCGGTTGGTTTAGGTCTTTATGGTTCATGTCTTTATGTTGGTTTATGTCTTAGCCATACCTTCAAAAAGCCATTCTAACATCTTTTTTTTAAATTTTTTATTTTTTATAAACATATATTTTTATCCCCAGGGGTACAGGTCTGTGAATCTTATTGGGCTTGCAGTTTTCAGGTCCTCTGGTAGGACCAAAAATTGTTGTCATATTCCCATTGTCTATCTACTTATAGAATGGATTTCTTAGTTTGAGACCTGTTATATAATGTATAGTAAACCCTTGGGTACAGCTGCCGGCCAAGATACTGAACAGGAGAAGCAAGCCCATACCAAGAACTTAAAAAATGCATATTTCCATTAAGGATTAATCACTGCTCCTTCTAGGACCAATGGGATCCAATATCCAACATGACCCCAAGTTACTGGTCTACCTCGTTGAGAGAGTGTGAACTTCTCTACATAGCACCATCAAGATGTAAGCATATGCCGCTTACAGGTTAGATATTCAACGGTGGCAATAACTAGATAAATTTTGTTGAGAAGGAGTTCATGCTGTTGGTCCCATGAAATAATTTTCTTTCTTGTCACCATGAATACTTCACTGGTTCAGGAAGCACTAGAGTGACTAAGGACAGAAGCTGGTTGATTTCAAATAAACAAGTTAATCATTTTATCTTGTTCAGTATCTTTCAATGTCTTAATGAACATTGCTGTTAGACACTCAAATCATTCTACTGATCAAATGACCTGCCCCTTCCTCAGAATTTTATAGTCCTTCTTCCATTCTCATTTCTTCCAGACACTTGACGAAACAACAAAACCACTTGCTTAGAAGTCCCTGAATATCCTTGCCTCAGGCCACTGTCTTTCCTGTACAGGGTTAGATATGTAGGATTACCTTGAAGATATTTCAGGTAAGGTTCCATGCCTCTGCAATAAAGTGAGTCAAATGAATTTTTTTGGTTTCCCAGTACATATATGCTGTCTACACATTCAGTCTACTAAGTGTACATACCTTATCTGTGCTTTCAATGAGTTATAATTTGCTGGGGGAAGGTTTTGCTTGATGGTTGCTGACTGATCAGGGTAATGGATGCTGAAGGTTGAGGTGGCTATGGGAATTAAGACAATGAAGCTTGCCACGTTACTTGTCTTTCAGGAATGATTTCTCTGCAGCATATAATGACCTACGTTGGCATTTTACTCACACTAGAATTTTCAGAATTGGAGTCAATATTTTCAAAACTTGCCAATGTTTATCAACTAAGTTTATGTAATATTCTAAATCCTTTATTATTCAATCTTCACAACGTCTTCCCCAGGAATAGATTCCATCTCAAATTTTCTTTCCTTTTTTTTTTTTTCAAACTTCTCTGTTAAAGTTTGATCATGAGACTGTAGCAATTCAGCCACCTGTTCAGACTCTTGTAGTTCTCTTGATCCTTCCACACATCTGAAGTTATCTTTACTGAAGTCTTAAAATTTTGTTATCCATGAGGGTTGAAATCCACTTCTCCCAAGCTCTTATGTTTTGACAATTTCCTTTGAATCACAAATGTTCCATCTAGGATAGCCTTCTTTCCAGAAGGCTTCTCTTGAGAGGCATTACTATCCATGGCAGCTATAGCCTTATGAGATGTATTTCTAAACAGTAAGACTTGAAAATCAGAATCACTTTTTGATCCATGGACTGCAGAATAGATATTGTGTTAACAGGCAAGAAAACACTAATCCCCTTGAACATCTCCATCAGAGTTTTTGGGAGATCAGGCACGTTGTTAATGAGCAGTAATATTTTGAAAGGACTCTTTCCCTTTAGCAATAGTTCTCAGTGGTTTTAAAAATTCAGTAAACCATGTTGTAAACAGATGTGCTGTTCTAGGCTCTGTTTCATTTGTAGAGCATAGGAAGAGTAGAGTTAGCATAATTCTTTAGGGCCCTGGGATTTTCAGAATGATAAATGAATTTGAAGCTGATGGTCAAGTCATTGGCTGCATCAGCCCCTAATAAGAGTCAATCTGGTGGGTATTGTGGAGGGCACATATTGCATGGAGCACTGGGTGTGGTGCATAAACAATGAATTCTGGAACATCGAAAAGAAATTTAAAAAAAAATTAAAAAGTTAATTGTCTCTTTGAAGCTAAAACCATATCTGGCTTCACTTCTCTAGCTATGAAAGTCCTAGATGTCTTCTAACAGAAGGCGGATTTTCTATATTAAAAGTCTATTTAGTGTAGCCACTTCCTTAATTATCCTAGATAGATCTTGATAATTGCTGCAGCTTCTACATCAGCACTTGCTGCTTCATCTTGCATGGTTTCTAAAGCCTTATGAACCAACTTCTAGGTTCATCTCTAAAGCTACCTTCCTCACCTTTCAGCCTTAACAGAACTGAGTCGGGGTCTTGTTCTGGATTAAGCTGAAGACTGAGATTTTAAGGGAATGCTGTAGCTGGTTTGATCTCTATCCAGACCACTGAAATTTCCTCCGTATCAGCAATAAGGCAGTTTTGCTTATTTGTGTTCACTAGAGTTGCACTTTTTTTTTTTATGTTAGTTGCCATACACCAAACACATCATTAACTTTTGATGTAGTGTTCCATGATTCTTGCATAAAACACCCTGTGCTCCATGCAATTAATGTTTTGTACTTTAAAAATTTAATTCTATTTTTTTAGTGCTCCAATATTCATTGTTGATGCACCACACACAGTGCTTCATGAAATGTGTGCTTTCCTTGATACACACCACCAGGCTAACCTAACTCCCACCCCCCTCCCCTCCAAAACCCTCAGTTTGTCTTTCAGAGTCCAGTATCTCGTGGTTTGTCTCCCCAACCCCCGATTCCCCCAATTCACTTTCCTTTCCTTCTCCTGATGTCCTCTGTGTTATTCCTTATGCTCCATAAGTAAGTGAAACCACATAACTGACTCTCTCTGGTTGACTTATTTCATTCAGTATAATCCCCTCCAGAACTTCATTTTGCTTACTGATGCAAGATGCCTAACTTTTCCCTGTTCTGGCTTCTAAGCTTAATCTTGGGTAGCTTTTGACTTAAAGTAAGACATGTGCCTCTTTCACTTCAATACTTAGAGGCCACTATTGGGTTATTAACTGGCCTAATCTAATTCCGTATCTCTGGGAATAAGATGGGGAGACCTAAGAGGCCAGTTGAAGTCTCATGGGCATGGTTCATGCCACTCCATAACAATTATAATGATAACATCGAAGACTATCAATCACAGATCACCATAACAGAGGTAATATTTCAAACATTTTCACTAGAAGAGCTATAAAATGTAACACTCCTAGAATAGTAATATTTGGGGGGAGAGGAATGGCATCAACAGACTTGATTGACACAAGGTTACCACAAAACTTCAGTTTAAAAAAGCTATGAAGCACAATAAAGTGGCGTGATATAATGGTATATGTCTGTATTTTCCAAATCTATGTCCACTAAGAGGCTTTCCCCTTATCAGTGTTTTTTCAGACTATACCCTAGCACAGCTATAATACAACAGTGGACATTCTACTAGCACCTTCATTGAGCTTTGACCTGGAGCCACTTTTTTTTCCTCCTGTTGATTGATTGTAAGAAACTACTCCCCATGAGGTAATGTGTGAAATTGGGGGAAGAGATGATACTAGGTTGGACCACATGCTTATGTAACTTGTGCCTTCAAGACTTCACATCCCACCTGAATGTACTATGTCCATTTTTAAAATGTTTGACTTTGCCCACCTAACCTTGTGATTTGGTGGGTCTTTCTATACTAGCTCATGATGGCAAGTACCCAGCCACTTAGAAGTCCCAAAGGTAGACCCCATAGTCTTCTAGGGCCCTGCAGTATGTCAGGAGCTAATCTATGACTAAATGGTTCCATGCTGCAATTAAAATGGCTTTGTTTCAGAAGTCTTAGGGCTTTCAAACTATGGCTTGCTAGACATTCCCTATTGGTGTTTGTACCAAAGCTATCCCTTATTGGATTTGGTTGGGTTCTATAGGTCAAGTGGCAGAACTTCCTTACAGAGCCATCTACCTTTGGGCCCATTTGAAACTTGTTTTGTTTTTGTTTTCCTATTGGAACTTACGCCTTCAGCATAACCTGACAAAGCTGTGATCACCAAGACAGCATGGTACTGGCATAAAAACAGACACATAGACCAGTGGAACAGAGTAGAGAGCCCAGATATGGACCCTCAACTCATAATCTTTGACAAAACAGGAAAAAATATACAGTGGATAAAAGACAGTCTCTTCAATGAATGGTGCTGGGAAAACTGGACAGCTATATGTAGAAGAATGAAACTCGACCATTCTCTTACACCGTACACAAAGATAAACTCAAAATGGATAAAAGACCTCAACGTGAGACAGGAATCCATCAGAATCCTAGAGGAGAACATAGGCAGTAATCTCTTTGATATCAGCCACAGCAACTTCTTTCAAGATAGGTCTCCAAAGGCAAAGGAGACAAAAGCGAAAATAAACTTTTGGGACTTCATCAAAATATAAAGCTTCTGACAAATATATTGGAACAATGTTCCCAAGTGTCATATGCGGCTTCCATTTTAAAACTGTCCCCCCCCAAAAAAAGCAAATTTTGTCACTTTCTCTGGCAGTAGGGAGCACATACTGTGTCCTTTATCTCCAGTGTCCCAGTATATATCAGATGACTGGAATCTTAAAATCCTCACATTGGTAACACTCTGGGTGTGGTTTCTCTTGACACCTGGCATGTCTTTCTAGGGCAGCCAGGGAACATGCTAGTCCTGTCACCAGGTATGATTTGCGTGGCCTCAACATCGAGGATTAATGTGGTGTTTTGTGGTATATCAGGGTGATCAAGATGCTATGACCTTTATAACCAAAGTGTAGGAAAGTTAAGTCTTTTAAGGCTTTGGAATTGTACTGCTTGACCTCCTCCTACAAGTGTAAACTGCCTCAAATCATCTCATGGGAATTGAGAACCTTTCTGCCATGCTCCTAGAGCATATCAGGTGCATGTCATATTGGTATTTTCAAAGATACCACATCTCACAAAGCAGCTGCAGTTGGGGTTCACATGGAGAACTAACCTTTATCAATATCTGCCATGATGCATCTTGTTTGTATAAAGACCATAAATAAGATGCAGTGCTAGTGATCCCCATGTTGAGTCTTTGTTATGGTGTCATCCCAGAATTCAGTATTGCTTAGAATCAGTATGTTGGAAAGAACAATTCCAAGCCCTTGAGACTGTTCTTCTCCATTGCTCTATACACCAGGCTAAGGAACAAATTGAGTTATTCTAGATTCAGGTCTATTCATCCTAAGTATGCATGCCTACACTCAGGAAATACTTCACAAGGTAAAGTTATAGCTCTGGAACCATTAGACTATGTGAGACTGACCTGAGTTACAACTCTTACATGGCCTCTACTTTGAAGGAACATGGCAACATTTCAAATCTCTTGGTCTGAGTTTTAGCTCTGATGTTAAGTAGCCTCTTGTGTAAAACATTGGTAAACATATCAATATGACCCTTTATCTTGATTAACAGTTTTCTTATGTAATTGGCTGCTCCCATATTGAGGGCATAGATATTTACAATTGTTAGATTATCTTGGTGCATAATCCCTTTAAGGATTATGTAGTGTTCTTCTGTATCTCTGACTACAGTCTTTAGTTTAAAATCTAATTTATCTGATATGAGAATCGCTACCCCAGCCTTCTTTTGAGACCCATTGGCATGAAAGCTGTTTCTCCATCCCTTCATTTTCAGTCTGGGTGTATCTTTAGGTTCAAAATGGGTCTCTTGTAGACAACATATGGATGGGTCCTGTCGTTTTATCCAATCTGCCATTCCAGTCAAAATTCCACTGGTATTCTTCAAAGAGCTGGAGCAAATAATCCAAAAATTTGTATGGAATCAGAAGAGACCCCGAATCGCTAAGGAAATGTTGAAAAACAAAAATAAAACTGGGGCATCATTTTACCTGATTTCAAGCTTTACTACAAAGCTGTGATCACCAAGACAGCATGGTACTGGCCTAAAAACAGACACGTAGACTAGTGGAACAGAGTAGAGAGCCCAGATATGGACCCTCAACTCTATGGGCAAATAATCTTCAACAAAACAGGAAAAAATATACAGTGGATAAAAGACAGTCTCTTCAATAAATGGTGCTGGGAAACTGGACAGCTATATGTAGAAGAATGAAACTCGACCATTCTCTTACACCATACACAAAGATAAACTCAAAATGGATAAAAGACCTCAATGTGAGACAGGGACTCCATCAGAATCCTAGAGGAGAACATGGGCAATAATCTCTTCAATATCAGCCACAGCAACTTCTTTCAAGATAGGTCTCCAAAGGCAAAGGAAACAAAAGCGAAAATAAACTTTTGGGACTTCATCAAAATCAAAAGCTTCTGCACAGCAAAGGAAACAGTCAAAAAAACAAAGAGGCAACCCACGGAATGGGCAAAGATATTTGCAAATGACAGTACAGACAAAAGGTTGATAACCAGGATCTATAATGAACTCCTCAAACTCAACACACACAAAACAGACAATCATATCAAACTTGGGCAGAAGATATGGACAGACACTTCTCCAATAAAGACATACAAATGGCTATCAGACACATGAAAAAATGTTCATCATCACTACCCCTCAGGGAGATTCAAATTAAAACCACATTGAGATACCACCTTACACCAGTTAGAATGGCCAAAATTAGCAAGACGGGAAACAATGTGTGTTGGAGAGGATGTGGAGAAAGGGGAACCCTCTTTTCATTTTTTTTTTTTTTTTTTGCATTTTTTTAAGATCTTTTATTTTATTTTTTTATTTTATTTTTTATAAACATATATTTTTATCCCCAGGGGTACAGGTCTGTGAATCACCAGGTTTACACACTTCACAGCACTCACCAAATCACATACCCTCCCCAATGTCCATAATCCCACCCCCTTCTCCCCAACCCCCCCCCCCCAGCACCCCTCAGTTTGTTTTGTGAGATTAAGAGTCACTTATGGTTTGTCTCCCTCCCAATCCCATCTTGTTATATATATTATGTACACTTATATAAGACTAATGCTGCTGAGCATTGAAGCCTTGACACTATAGTCAGTTCTGGAACTTCCACCTTATTTGTAAAGGCCATTATGATGTTGAAGCTTGAAGAAAAAAATCTCAGCATTAGACCAGCTTTGGGTGCCCTGTTTAGGATGTTAAATCCTATGCAATAGTGGTATGTCAGTCTATCTGGCTTTTTAATCAGCCCACACCCTTTCTAACACCCTCAATATCTACTTTCCAATTCCTGTTGACACATAGTAGGTTGTAGAAATATTTCAGTGAATGTTTATTTCTTCTTAAAGAAAGATTATTTTCCTCTTCAGGAAGCCCTAGTTATTTGCCTTGATGAATTGAGAAAAGGTGCGGAACTAGTTTGATGACAAGCATTATCTTGTATCTGGTTTTTTCATTTTTTTTATTGTTATGTAAACAATGAATCTTGTATCTGTTTCAGGTGGTATCTTAGCATGATCTCCAGGAAATGGGCAGTGGATCTCCACTTGCAGGTGAAAGGGTCTGCCATCCTGAAGGTTTCAGAGAAATCTGATTCAATATTCTTGGGCCCATCTACTTAGGATAACTCTGACCCAGGTCTGAGTTCTATTCCTCCCTTATTGGGTCTTTGACTGTAGTACGGAGGACCTACCAGTAATGTACATCTAATCTTCTGCATCTTTGCTATTCTTCAAGCCCAGAATCAAATTATTATAGCCCTTTAGTGTAGGATACAATGCCCTCTTTTTAGGTTGCCATAGAGTCCCTGGCTGTCACCACACACCCTAAGTTTAGTTGACAGCTAGGAGTCTGTCCTTTTTTTCTTCAGATTTCTAAAGCAATTAGCAAGTACCAGCCAACTCTTCAACTATTACCATTGTTCCCATACTGTAGAAGTGCTAGAACTGTTGGAAACCCCAAATGTTTCCCCTTTATTCTGTCTTATCCAAATACACCATAGGTGAGTCTCAACTGTGATACTGTATCATGCTGGCAGCTATCACCAGCCCACTTACCAACGGCATTGTAATACTTACTTTCAACTTTCCAGTTCCAAATTGCTCTCCTAAAAGTTTTCTTTCTAGGGCCTCTTCTGTTTTAGCTCAGCTTCCTTGAAAGCAGAACTCGAGACCAAAAATTCAGTGTAAGTGGTCTACTTGAAAATGAATTCCACAGAATAGGACTTGGAAAAAAAAAAAAAGAGTGAAAAGGAAAGCATTGTGGTTTCTATCATGGGCAATGGGAACTTGATGCCACTGAAATCTCCAGAGATGTATAGGATGCCTTGCAACACTGTCAGTCAGAAGCCTGGGAATCAGGAACCTCTTCTACTTAATGGATTTCTGCATTCCATTGGTAGATGGTTGCTTTCAGGTATTTAGCCTGAGAGCTGTTGGTGGCTCGCTGGAAACTGATCTGGGGCAAGAAGTAGTTTCACCTCAGTCATGTTCCTCATGTATCAATCTCCACTTTCATGGAACTACAGCTAAAATCAGCAATGGGCAGAGGGTATATGACAACAGATATGTTAAGCTGTATATGCTTCTAGTATTTCAATAAACATTTGAAAAATGTTATGAACTACTTCTAAATTTTACCCTTGTTACTTTTAAATCATCTTAGCATAGTCTTGAATTAGAATGTTTTCTTGGCCATGAGTGACATGTAAGCTAGTCACAGAAAAAAATCAATGAGTTTGTTAGAATGTAGTAAACATTGTAATGGAAAGTATTCAAAGCTAAGGATTTTTTTTTCTATATTAAGTACATAAAAACTAAATAGCTCATTCTGTACCTGCCAGGAAAAGAAGGAATCTACTAGACAACTTGGAGAATGAAAGGACTCTGTGGGCTAATGGCTAAGTGTTGGGGAAGGTCATCAAAGACATGACTGCTAGTTGCCCCATGACCTGAACCTGGGTCCTCAGACTCCTCACTACCATGGCATGGAATGTGGGTTTCACTTGCCTTTTCTACCTCAAAGTCTGTTCCAAGGACCTAGCCTTTAGATAATATGGTGTTGAACACCTGCATAGTATAAATGACTAAACTCCGTTAAGGCTTCTTTATAAATTCTAAGAATTAGAGTGAGGGGATCTATTTGTCTTGCTGCTGTCCAAAACCAGCCTCATGTGAGGTCCCTTTGTTAAAGCTGCCACCTACCAAACTGCAACGGCCTGCCTCTTTAATCTCCCTGCTCTCTGCATATGGGGGAAGTTTCAGATCATATCTAGGAATCTCTCTAGAGTTTTGTGAACTTCCATTAAGGTGGAGGATACCCTTCTCTAGGAGGGGATATATTCTCCATTAACAAATTAAGGGAGTTTGTTGGCTCCAGAAACTGAGAAGGGGAGAGGCTATGAGCCTGTGTTTCTCCAGTTTTGCTTTTCTGACCACATCTAAATGATTTGTCTGGTTTAAGGTTGAAGTAGGAAGGATGTTTCCAACTTAAGGGGGTGAAAAGAATTATCCAATGTCCCCTGGGTCTCCATGTGTCCCTTCACACAACTTTTGTTGGCTCCATGCCTTGGGAAGATGGTGAAAGAGCTAGATGTGAAGAGGCCCCTGGAGATATGAACTAAGGCAGGAGTTCCCTGCTTTCCTACCCTCCTACCCAAGCTGTGAGTGGAGACGACCCAAGGTGGAGGGGGTAGAGTGAGGAGAGGCTAGAATTGGGAAAAAATTTCTGATACCAACCTAGCCACAACTTTCTGCTCCAAGCTCTGCCCACCTGTTCTGCTCAGCAGATGGTGGCTAGGATCTCAGTAGAGGGGCTGACCTAGCATAAGTATCCCCATTAAACTGGCCAAGTCCATGCTTATTTGGACCATACTTCTTTCCTCAGAACTTGGTGCTTACTCTTTCAGGAACTTGATGTATTCCTGGGGGCTTGTGGAAAGGCACTACAATTGAAGCACCCCTGTACCCAGGCTTTGAGGTGAGAAGTGAAGCAAAAGGGTCTTGGGAACCTCCAATTGCACTTCAGTCTACTGGGGAAGATGAACTTGGATCTACCCCACTGCCTGCTTACCTCCTTACCCACTTTCATAGGGTAAATAAACACTTGTGCATAGACATAAACATTATAAACTTTTTGCACTGGCTATGACTTCTAGGATGGTGTTGGATAGAAATAGTTGTTGTCTTTTAACCTTGGGGAAAACAATATTTCATAATCAAGGATGGCACAATCCACAGGTAACTTTATGAATATTATTTCAGTTAGGTAAGTTGTCTATTTCCTATTTGCTGAATAATTGTAATGAATAGATATTAAATTTTGACCTGCTTTTCCTGTATCTACTATGATTTCTCTCCAGTTAGTGTGATGAATTGATATTTCTCTTTCATGTTAAACTAACGTGGCATTTCTAGGATAAGTTTTACATAGTTATGATAGTTTTATATTTGTTGGATTTAAGTTAAACGCAAAAGGATCTTTGAAATACTTTGAGGCATCTTGATCTTGTAATACCCTTTTCAATTATATCAAGGTTATTCTGGCCTTAAAAACAAGTTGAAATATTCCTTTCTGAGTTTATGTGGAATCACTTCTTTGTCTGATACATGCTAAATTTTATAAATTGAGGAAAAATGATAGTCCACGTTTTGCAAGAAAGTTGTCAAGACTGGATTAACCATGGAAGAAACTTACTGCAAGAAACAACAGTTGTGAGAAAATGGGAAGAATCAATGAGGCTGGAAAACTCAGACTGCAATATAAGTCTGGCCTCAAGTAAATGGAGAAGGAATGAAGTTTTGGTGGAATGGCCTTAAGCTGCATTGAGTCCAGCAAAAGCTGCTTGTCAGGAGTCCCACCTCTCCCAGGAACAGACCATTAGTTGTACCTGAGGGTTCTCCCCCTCTGCCATTATCAGTCAATGCCTGGGAGTAGCCATGAGAAGTGTAGCCTTGGTGTACTATGCACTGATATGGTTTTGAGCACAGTAGTGCAGGACATTGTTTAGTCATCCTCCCTGCAGTCAGATTTGAGATTCATCCCCTGGTTGTCACAGAAGACTCTCTATTTGTCACATTTCTATGCCATGGCCTAGGAGTTGAAGGGCAGACCTAATTGAGTATATACTACTACTGCTCTAGATCATCTCTCCCAACCCCCACCATGGGAGCTGGAGCCAGATGCTTGGGAAGTGAGGTGGACTTGACCACAGCATGTTCTCTAGCATCAGCTTGCAGATGATAACAAAAACATCTAGGCATACCAGATCTTCTAGATTCTAGTTAGTTGGTATGGTTCCCATGATCAGGATGGTGTCTTTCTGACTAGCAGCAAGAAAGAGCAAAGATGGTGGTAATCTAGGACAATACTGGAGCCCTCAGTATTGGGTAGGTAGACTTGGGCAATGTTGGCATTGGTGGCTAAGCCTATTCTGAGGGGCCGACATGTACTTGACATTAGTCATCTGTCACAGCTCCTCCAGCAACAGGCTTGTTCATAATATTCCTGGTATTGAGAAACATGAACTATAGGAAGCTTCTACCAACTGAGATGGTAGGTCTTATTCATGAAGGTGCCCCACAATTTCTGTCTCCTTAGGTCATGAATTCAGGGTCCTGGGACCAAGCCCTTTTTGGGCTCTGTACTCAGTGGGAAGTCTGGGTATTCTCCCCCTCTGCCCTCCCTCCCCCTCGCATGTATTTGCACCCTAAGATAAATCTTTAGGGTGCCTGGATGGCACAGTTGGTTGGGCCTCTGGCTCTTGATTTCAGCTCAGATCTTGACCTCATGATCTCCAGGTCATGATATCTGGCTCTACGCTCAGTGTGAAGTCTGTTTAACCCTCTCCCTCCCTTTTTGCCCTCCCTCAAACCCCATGTGTGCTCACTCACTCTCTCCACCTCCCAAATAAAATCCTTAAAGTAAAAAAATGCCGTGTGTAGCCCTTACCATCTGGACTGGTCTGGTTGCAGTTATGGTTGCAGTGTATTAGAAAATGAGGAGCTGTTCTTATTTCATGGCTTCCTCTGGCATGATCCTGTGTTATCTTTGGTATAGGGTGCCCAAGACTTTTGTACTGTGAGGCACAAGATGTATTTCAGAATCTTAGTAACAAAGCAGCCATACTCTAAGGCTATGAATCTAAATTTTGACTCTTGTAAAAAATATAAATAACAACTTAGCTATAAGAGTCAGACCAAAGGACAATAGGTCCTTCATGTCCTGGAGGAAGGCTGTCACATTCAAGGTAGATTAGGCACAGGAGTTCCTTTTTTATGTGGCCTTTGTTGGTGTAAGTGATGTCTCAGTCCCAAGTGCTAGATTTGTCTTTGAAGTTGTACTGAGAACTCAGTTTGGTGCACCCTCGGGTTGGAGCTTCTTGGGCTCTCCGTACTTAACAGTGACAGGGGCAATACTTGTGCCAGATGGTTCAGAGAGGTGTAATCATGGCTTAAACCTGATCCCATTGGTGTCTAGCCAAAGTGGATGGTTTTATTGAAGACATCTCAAGGCAAGTCAAGGTTGAAAAGGACTGAATTCTGGGGCCTCTCAGATTATTGCCTACTTGTGGACTAACTTTGTCTGGAAGTTGTGATTAATGGCAAAGCCCTGCCTGACCCATAGCTTAAAGACCTCTCAAGTTTGGGAAAGACCTAGCACCTTTAGTACTGGTTGTTTGTGATGTTATGAATGACATGAGAGATTGTAAGTCTAACCTAGAACTATCCAGGACTTAAGGAATATAGCAAGCTTCTGAAGTGAGCCTGGATTTAGGGTATGCATACTAGGAGTAGGGTATGAGTACTAGCTCAGTACTCCTTTGTGTCTACATGGCATATAAAACCTTTACATACTACTATGTCTCAGGGGCTGAAAATCTTGTTTTTTCTAGCCCATGAAGTGTCTAAATTTTCATATTGCTATATCATTTCTACCTTTTGACACAGACTGCCATGGCAAAATCCTAAGAAAAAACAACAACAACAACAACAAAAAACAAAAACACCACAATGCAAAAGCAAGAATTTTGTCTAAGTCTGGCTAGGATGGTATTGATGAACCTCAATTTGGGTGGTTTCCAGTTCCCAAGCAGACAACTTGGATGGTACATCTGTTTTTGTTGCTTAACATTACACTCTGTTCTGGGTGTACACCTACAAAACAACCATTTGAACATCTCTGGTTCTGAATCAATAGTAGAAACTAGTTACAGGAAAAAATTTTTTTTCAGAATCATGAAGATGTTCTATCCTGAGAGATGAAATGCTCTGAATCTATTCTGACTTAAAAAAAATTCTTAGGACAAGAACACCCAGAGAAAGTACATCTTGGTTTTGCTGAAATCCTTATAATAGAATTAAACTAATGGGAATAGGCAAATGTGCATGTTCCAGAGAACTTTAAGGATGAAGCATTGTTTAACCTGTATTTATACAATAATATTTCTGTAACTTAAGTGATGTACCAATTCTTGTCTCCTCCTTTTTACATCTCTACTTTCTTTTTCTCAGGGGCCAAAATTAGCTTGGCCAGGTACTTGTTTAAGTGACCGTAGCTTGGTCCGGGGAAGCCAAGAGCAGGGTAGGAGGTGAGGTCTCCTGAGGGAAATAAGAGGTCTGAGAGCCACAAAGACAAGTAGGGACCATAGGTTGAAGGAGCACCTCCACTGCTGCAATTGACTGGGAACTGTGTCCAGAGGCATTGGAAGTAGAACTTGAGGGTGCCCTTATATCAGTATTAGCCTTCTCAGTTCATGTCTATGTTCCAACAGGAGCCTATTGAATAAGTAGTCTGGCTGGATAAGACAATAACCAAACAGATACCTTGTTGTTATAGCTAGATTTTCTCTAGGTTCAGGTTATGATCATGTGAAGAAGCAGACTTTAGAATTGTTCTTCTGGCCAATGCCCCCTTAACATCTCAGGGATTGGACATGGTCTGGTGATCAGTTATCAAGAATCTTATTTCCCTCTCTTATCAAGGAAAAATGACTGTGAGCAAAAATACTCATTCAAGTCCAATTCTTCTGGTCTCTGTAATATCCAGCACAAACACACACCTTTTAGTTCCACTATTTGCATCCATTCTCTACCCACCCTTGCCAAAACTTCTTACAAAATGAAACCTGGAGAAGTCCTCTGCCTTTCCATCTCTGCACCAAGTACCAATTAATCAAATATTTGAAAACTTACTTTGTGCTGGGCACACTCCAAAGTACTGGGCATACACCAAATGTGTTGGAAGCACACCAAATAGAATTGGAAGCACCAGAGCTCTGTTGGCCTCATGTTTAAGTCAGAGGGTTAGGGAGCCAGAAATATGCAGGTAAAGCCTCCAGACTAACTAGTGTCAGAAAATCTATTAAAAAATTGTATAGGCTCAGACTACTGCTCAGTATATGGGGGAACAACAAGTCAAATATGTTTCTTTTTTTTTTAATTTTTTATTTTTTATAAACATATATTTTTATCCCCAGGGGTACAGGTCTGTGAATCACCAAGTTTACACACTTCACAGCACTCACCAAAGCACATACCCTCCCCAATGTCCATAATCCCACCCCCTTCTCCCAAACCCCCTCCCCCCAGCAACCCTCAGTTTGTTTTGTGAGATTAAGAGTCACTTATGGTTTGTCTCCCTCCCAATCCCATCTTGTTTCATTTATTCTTCTACCCACTTAAGCCCCCATGTTGCATCACCACTTCCTCATATCAGGGAGATCATATGATAGTTGTCTTTCTCTGCTTGACTTATTTCGCTAAGCATGATACGCTCATCTTCCTAGGAACAACACCAAAGGCAAGGGAAGCAAGGGAAAAAATGAACTATTGGGATTTCATCAAGATCAAAAGCTTTTGCACAGTCAAATATGTTTCTATTGACCATTTCCCTCACTGAGTACAGATAGCTAGACTTCAGGACCTCTACCATTCTGGGGATTGCTTGGAGAAGGTGGCATCAGATCAACTGCTGTTCTGAATTCCAAAAGTGTTATAGTTAAAGGCTGTCAGATATTCCTCCTCACTAGTGTCCAGTTCTTTCTTGATAGGAAGCTTGGAGGGCACACCTCTATGGCTGTTACAGTCCAACCCCTATGCCATGTGGATGTAGGTTTCTATACATGTTCAAAGAACAGGTCCTCCAGGGTTCTGGTAAGTGTCTTGTACTGAAAGAAAACTTCTTATAAATACTTGTGTGATGAATTATCCTATTGCTTTAATTGTCCTCAGAGCCACAACTAGTGCTCATGTCTTCACTTCCTGCTATACTTCAATTCTCTCTGCTCTCAGATATCACCTCTGCTGGTCTTCATGATTTACCTAGGTACCTTTTTTGTTTGGGTGAAGTTATAATTGGGATTGATTTTCCTTGACTTATCTGCTTCAATGTTAGTGTATAGAAATGCAACTGACACCTGTGCTTTGATTTTTTTTTTTTTTTAAATCTTGCCACTTTGCTGAATTCCTGTATCATTCTAGCAACTTCTTCCTGGTGTCTTTTGGGGTTTTCTACACAGAATATCCTTCATCTGTGAAGAGTGAAAGTTTGATTTCTTTGCCAACGTGGATGCCTTTTATTCTTATCTGATTGCAGAGGCTAAGACTTCTAGTACTATGTTAAATAGTAATGGTGAGAGTGGAAATCGCTGTGGTATTCCTGACCTTTGGGGCAAAGCTGTTTTTCCCCATTGAGGATGAGATTTGCTGTGGGTATTTCCTATATGGCTTCTAGGATATTGAGGTATTTTCCCTCTATCCTTATACTACAAAGCCTTTTTTTTTTTTTTAATTTATTTTCAGCATAACAGTATTCATTGTTTTTGCACCACACCCAGTGCTCCATGCAATCCATATCCTCTCTAATACCCACCACATGGTTCCCCCAACCTCTCACCCCCCCATCCCTTCAAAACCCTCAGATTGTTTTTCAGAGGCCATAGTCTCTCATGGTTCACCTCCCCTTCCAATTTCCCTCAACTCCCTTCTCCTCTCCATCTCCCCTTTTCCTCCATGCTATTTGTTATGCTCCACAAATAAGTGAAACCATATGATAATTGACTCTCTCTGCTTGACTTATTTCACTCAGCATAATCTCTTCCAGTCCCATCCGTGTTGCTACAAAAGCTGGGTATTCATTCTTTCTGATGGAGGCATAATTCTCCAGAGCCTTTTAATCAAGAAAGGATACTTCACTTTGTCAAATGCTTTTTCTGCATCTATTGAGAGGATCATATGGTTTTTATCCTTTTTATTAATGTGATGTGTCATGTTAATTTGGGAATGTTGAACCAACCTTGCAGCCCAGGGACAAATCTCACTTGGTTGTGATGAATAATCTTTCTAATGTACTGTTGGATCCTACTTGCTAGTATCTTTGAAAATTTTTGCATCGATGATCATGAGGGATTGGTCCATAATTCTCCTTTTGATTGGGTCTTTTGTCGGCTTAGGGATCAAGGTAATGCTGGCCTCATAAAAAAAGTTTAGAAGTTTTCCTTCCTTCCTCTATTGGAACAGTTTCAGAAGAGCAGGTATTAATTCTTTAGGCATTTGTAGGATTCCCCTGGGAAGATATCCAGCCATGGATTCTAATTTATTGGGAGCTTTTTGATTACTGTTTCTATTTCTTTGCTGGTTGTAGGTCTGTTCCAGTTTTCTATTTCTTGTTTTGTTAGATTGTATCTAGGAATGCATCCATTTCTTCCAGATTGCCTAATGTATTGGCATATAATTGCTCATAATATTCTCTTATAATTGTATTTCTTTGTGATCTCTTTTGTTCATAATTATATTTGGGTCCTTCCTCTTTTTTCTTTTTGATAAGTCTGGCTAGGGATTTATCTATCTGTCTTTCAAAGAACCACCTCCTAACTTTGTTAATCTATTTTTTAAAATTTCTATTTCATTGATTTCTGCTCTAGTCGTTATTTCTCTTATTCTGAATTTAAAGTTTATCTGTTCTTTCTCCAGCTCCTTTAGGTATAAGGTTGGGTTGTATAATATTTATTTCTCAAAAAACTTGTATTGCATTTCATACTTCCCTCTTAGGACTGCTTTTGCTGTATCCCAAAGGTTCTGAACTGTCATGTTTTCATTTGTGTCCATGTATTCTTTTAAATTCCTTAATTTCCTGGTTAAATGACCCCATTTATTTTCTCTTTTTTTTTTCTTTTTTTTTTTCTTTCAAATTTTATTTATTTATTTGCCAGAAGGAGAGAACCCAAGCAGGGAGAGTGGCAAACAGGGAGAATGAGGCTCCCCACTGAGCAAGAAGCCCAATGCAGTACTTGATCCCAGTACCCTGGGATCATGACCTGAGCCAAAGCCAGACACTCAACCAACTGAGCCACCTAGGTGTCCATCATTCATTTTTTAGTAGGATATGGTTTAACCTCTATGTATTTGTCATCCCTCCCATTTTGTTCTTGTTGTTGTTGACTTCAAGTTTGAAGGACTGTAATCTGAAAATATGCATGGAATATTCTCAGTCTTTTTGTACTGGTTGAGACCTGATTTGTGACCCAATATGTGATCTCTTCTGGAGAATATTGTTCCTTTCTGGTCTTTGACAAGAGAGACCAAAAGTAACAAAGGATCCCCTTTTAATTCTTGCAGGGCTGATGTAGTGTTCACAAATTTCTTTAGCTTTTGTCTGTCCTGAAAGCTCTTTATTTCTCCTTCCAGTCTGAATGACAGCCTTGCTGGATAAAATACTCCAGGCTGCATATTTTTCTAATTTAGCACATTGACTACATCATGCCAATCCTTCCTGGCCTGTCAGGTCTCTGTGAACAGGTCTTCTGCCAGCCTTATGTTTCTACCCTTGTAGGTTAAGAAGTTCTTGTCCTGAATTCTTTCAAGATTTTCTTTTTCTGATTTGCAAGCCTCACTATTATATGCTGAGGTGTTACCCTAATTTTTTGAGGGGGGGTTCTCTGTAACTCCTGAACTTGAATGCCTGTTTCCTTCCCAGATTAGGGATGTTCTTAGCTATGATTTGTTCAAATAAACATTCTGCCTCTACTCTCATCTTCTAGGACCTCTGTTATCTAGATATTTCATTTTACAGTGTTGCTAATTTCTCAGTCTTTCATGATCCAATAGTTTTTTCTCAGCTTCCTTATTTTCCATCATTTTGTCTTCGATATCACTGACTCTTTTCTACCTTATGTTATCCTCACTATTAGAGCTTCCATTTGTGACTGCATCTCAGTAATGGCATTTTTAATTTCAGCCTAACTAGATTTTCATTCTCTTATTTCTATAGTAAAGGATTCTCTAGTGTCTTCTATGCTTTTTTTCAAGCCCAGCTAGTAACTTCTATAACCACTATATTCATTCATTCATTCATTTATTTAAATAAATGTTTTATTTTCAGTGTTTCAAGAGTCATTGTTTATGCACCACACCTACTGTTCCTTGTAATATGTGCCCTCCTTAATATCCACCACCAGGCTCACCCATTCCTCCACCCCCTCCCTTCCAAAACCCTCAGTTTGTTTGAGTCCAGTCTCTCATGGTTCATCTACCCCTCTGATTTCACCCAGCTTACTTTTCCTTTCCTTCTTCTAATGTCCTTCATGTTACTCCTTATGCTCCACAAGTAAGTAAAACTATATGATAATTGACTCTCTGCTTGACTTACTTCACTCAGAATAATCTCCTCTAGTCTCATCCATGTTGATAAAAAAAGTTGGGTATTCCTCCTTCTTAATGGAGGCATAATATTCCATTGTATATACAGACCATATCTTCTTTATCCATTCATCTGTTGAAGAGCATCTTGACTCTTTCCACAGTTTGGTGATTGTGGCCATTGCTGCTATGAACATTGGGGTAAAAATGGCCCTTCTTTTCAGTACATCTGTATCTTTGGGGTAAATACCCAGTAATGCAGTTGCAGGATCATATGGTAGCTCTATTTTTGATTTCTTAAGGAATCTCCACACTGTTTTCCAAAGTGGCTGCACCAACTTGCATTCCCACCAACAGTGTAGGAGGGTTCCCCTTTCTCCACATCCTCTCCAATACTTGTTGTTTCTTGTCTTATTAATTTTGGCCATTCTAAATGGTATAAGGTGGTATGTCAGTGTGTCTTTTTAAATTTTTATTTATTGATTTCAGTGTTCCAGAATTCATTATTTATGCACCACACCCAGTGCTCCATGCAATACGTGCCCTTCACAATACCCACCACCAGACTCATCCCCCCCACCCCAAACCCTCAGTTCTTCAGAGTCCACTCTCATGGTTTGTCTCCCCCTCCAATGTGGTTTTGATTTGAATCTCTCTGATGGCTAATGATGGACATTTTTTCATGTGTTTGTTAGCCATTCATATGTCTTCTTTGGAGAAGTGTTTGTTCATGTCTTCTGCCCATTTTTTTTTTTTACATGATTATCTGCTTGAGTGTTTGAGGAGCTCTTTATAGATCTTGGATATAAGCCTTCTGTACTGTCATTTATGAATATCTTCTCCCATCCCATTGCTTTTTCTTTTCTTTCTTTCTTTCTTTCTTTCTTTCTTTATTTCTTTCTTTCTTTCTTTTTTTGTTGTTGTTAACTGTTTCCTTTGCCTTATTTTTATTTTGCTGAAGTCCCAAAAGTTCATTTTTGTTTTTGTTTCCTTTGCCTTTGGAGACCTATCTTGAAGGAAAGTGCTGTGGGCGATGTTGAAGAGTATGACCATCTTAAATTCTAGTTTAGACATTTTTCTTATATCCATATTGATTAAATCCCTGGCAGTGAGTACTACCTTCTGTTCATTCTTTTGAGGTGAATTTCCCCCATCTAGTCACTGTGTCCAGAAAAGAAAGGAGAAAAGAAAAAGCAAAAAGCAATAACACTACTTTGGAAAGTATTTCTTGTGTATGCTGTGTACATCCTGCTGTTGTGTTTTGGCTACTTTTTCCCATTGGCCCTCCCTCTAAGAGTTCCTCTTTGTTGGTAGTGGGGAGTGTTTGGACCTTTAAGTAGGTGTGCTTCGATAAGTCTCTAGGAAAAGTGAGTCCCTGACGTGAATATTCTATCATGCCAAATGTATCTGCTGCTTTCTTTGAACACTGATATTCTGTGACAAGCTGTGATAGTCTAGCCAGGACCTCTGCCTGGTGTGTCTCAGAGCACCCCATCTCCTGCCCTGCCTCTCAAGGTTGTACCATCTCCAAGAAAATCCAGCTTTAGGATTGCTTCTATCAACAGCCTTAGCCTGCAGGAAAGGTACCACTAAACTTAGTAATATGGAACCTCTTTCACAGTACATTGATGGCCTTGATTAATGATATATCTGTGTCCTCTCATGGAACATCTGGATTTTCTGGTCTTATGCAATTCATTCCAGAATGCCCAGAGATTTCTAGTGCTTTCTTCTTTGCTCTGCAATTTCAGAATGATAGAGATGGTCAATTCTAAGGAAAGTTAAAATACATAAGTTACCTAAAACTGAAATTGCCTTATCTCTGGGAGTTCTTACCAGTGTTTAAATATAGTGTCCTGAGAAAATACTCCTAGGTTTTACATTCTTCTCCTTTGAGCAAGTATCCTTAAAATCTAGTCCTATAAATATTCATTGGGTTTCTGATGTTTGCTAACTAGTTCTAATATCTTCTTGGGATATAATTGATTTCTTCATTTATCGAAACTTAGTATGTCCTAATCTCAACTATGTTGAGGTATGCTGAGATTTAATCCTGGTTATTAACCTGGCATTCAGGAAAGGATGTCTCCCTATGGGGTAGTCTGTTAGCTTGTGTGGTAGAAGCCTTTGTGGTGTCTTCCTAAATTGGGGAGGAGGAGGCAAGGTCCTAATAGAGGTAGGTACCTGCTATTGGCCATAAAGGCATTTGTTCAGAGCTTACTAAAGGATCTCAACCTTTAGGCACATCTACTCAGATTTCCCCACCCCATGTTTCACAGTCCCCAGGTTTTTTGAACTAGGGCTCTGACATTGTGACTGACCTGCCTTCACAGAGCATTCAACCATCTTTTTTAAGCTTGGTAACTTTGAGACCCTGAATTTGTTCCTCAGCTGTGTCCACTCTATTGCAGGAGATGAGGGCCTCTTAGAAGCTAGCTACCAGAGATACCTTCTGGCTCTCACTTGGCCTTAATGAACTCTTCAGTCTCTCATCTTTCAGCAGGGCATCACTACAATGTACTAATTAACCAATTCCATTTCCCAAGTACTTAAAAACCTGAATCGTTGCACTGGCCAGAGAATTCCCTCCACTCCCCCTTAACAGGAACATCTTCTTGATCATGGTTGGCAAATAAATTGCTAAAAATTTTCACCACTCTGTATCAGGAGCTACTTATGTCACACATCAGTTGGGATTGGGTCCTTCTTAGCTGTCTGGACAGAGGTGATTCAGTCCCCAAACCATTTCTAACTATGTTGAGTCCTCAAGAGAGTAGATGCTGAGCAAAGTTGGAAACAAGACTTATAGGGGAAAATACCTAAGAGAAAAGGAAGAAGAGGCAGGCATCAGGAAGGCAAGCCTTCAGATGGCAATGCTGATCTGACACTGATCAATAGGAGGGCTGGAAGATTAGGTAGCAACTCAGACTGCAGTGCCATCCTGAGAGTCTTAATTCCAAAAAGAAGATTCATTGCAAAGAATACTTATAGAGGAGTTCTTAAAGCATAGCAAGGGTAACCAGAACATTTCTATCTTAAGTGTGGCCTTAGTTCACATGCTGTGGTGGATCTTGCAGGTGCTACAGATGGAGGCTGTTGGCTAGTGCATTCCCTGATGATCTGACAGCATACTTCTGCCTGAACATCAGTCTAGGCAGATGTGTTCTCATGGGAGAAATAGATAAGATTTAATCAAGCTACTTTTGATTAGTGATAAATTCTATAAAGTTAAAGATAGGATCTGGAATTCATTGTAAAGGCAAAGAGAGTGGTCAGGAATCTTTCAGAGAGGACATTAACATTTTCTCCTCTTAAATTTTTGGGTTTTAGAATGTAAGGACTTTAACAGAAATCACTTGAGATGGAGGGCATGCCAAATAAGAGTCCTGGAGCATAAGTAGCTAGAATACTTGAAGGACCAAAAGGAAGTCATGTGGCTAATATTTAATGAGCAGAGGGAAGAGGCAGTGAAAAGGAGGGCCTATATCATGAAGAATCCCAAGTCCATTGTAAAGAATGTAAGTTTCATTCTATAACAAATGGAAAGCCATGAGGAAAGTTTCAAGCAGTGGAGCATGGAGCAACATGAATCCCTTTTTAAATCCTCACTCTCCTTCCACTCTTGGTCCCTATAATCTGCTCATAGAGGAGCAGAAAAAAATGTTGCTGGGGCTAAGGTGGGACAGTAGAAATTAAAAAGTTGGATAGATCCAGAGTGTATTTTAGGTTTGTAAATATATATTTCTATCTAGAAATGAAGTGAACAGTGCCTGCTGTTAGGTATAGAGAATGAAGGTGGAGAAGGATTCCTTGCTTTCTGTCTCCCTGAGTAGATTTTAGTGCCACCAATAAGATGGGAAGGACTAGAATAAAGTTAGGAGTAAATCCAAATTTTTTTGCCCACTTAACTTGAGATGCCTATTATGGTGCCCATGTAGAAATGTCATGTAGATGCTTGGATGAATCAGGAGCTTAAGAGAGGAGAAGGGAGTTGGGGGAAATTGAAAGGGGAGGTGAATGATGAGAGACTATGGACTCTGAAAAACAATCTGAGGGGTTTGAAGTGGTGGGGAGGGTGGGAGGTTGGGGTACCAGGTGGTGGGTATTATAGAGGGCACGGATTGCATGGAGCACTGGGTGTGATGCAAAAATAATGAATACTGTTATGCTGAAAATAAATAATAAATTTTAAAAAGTATTCAAAACAAGAAATTCTAAGTTGTATCTATTGTTCTCTATGGTTATGTGGGAGGACAGTCTTGGAGCTGCTGATTTGACTACATATCCTCAGAAATTTGACCCAGTAGAAGTTCTTGAGAATAGCAGGTAGCAATTGCATGCTTTATAATCAGCTTTAGGGAGCTGTCAGTCATTAGCCAAAGGTTTGGAACTGCTTTATGAACTTGAAGCAATGGCAGTAATGGCGTCCCAGAGAATCAAGAGGGGAATGCTCAAGGCTAAAGGTACACACAAACTCCTCAGAACATTAGTACCAAGATATGTATATCAAGATGTGTCCTAGTTCCCACTGGACCATCTAAACTTGGTATTTCTCTTAGGGTTTCAGAACCAAAAGACTAGTGATTTCAGCAAAGTGAAAACTAGCTTGGTTATCAACAATTTCTTTCATAATGGCTACAGAGCTAGACTTCAAGGTTTAAACCAGAAGTTTCTGGTTTAAGTAAACAGAGTAGGTTGCAGGTACCAAAACATGGAGAGCCTAGGAGTATTCCTTTAAGCAAGAACTATCCTGAGTGTTAGGTAGAAAATCAGAGGTTCAAAAATGGTCCATGGCCAGACTAGAAAATGATTTGAATTAAAGGACAGAATAACTCAATTTTCCTCTTGTGACTCTCCTCCTTTATGAAGATGGCTGTGTTGAAGACTCACCGCCCCAATGACAGCTACACTATCTGCTAAACAACTTGAAAGGGCATGTGTGACTTGGGAGTTTGAGATCGAGATAAGAGGGGTATGTCCTTTAAGAATCAGTGTAAAATACTTTCATTTCTGGTCTAGATCCTGGACATCAACCTTTTGTCTGTACAGTCATTTGCAAATATCTCCTCCCATTCCGTGGGTTGCCTCTTTTTTTTTTTTTTTTTGACTGCTTCTTTTGCTGTACAGAAGCTTTTGATTTTGATGAAATCCCAAAAATTCATTTTCACTTTTGTTTCCTTTGCCTTTGGAGACATATCTTTTTTATTGTTTTTTAAATTTATTTTCAGCATAACAGTATTCATTATTTTTGTACCACACCCAGTGCTCCATGCAATCTGTACCCTCTATAATACCTACCACCTGGTTCCCCCAACCTCCCACCCTACCCCCGCCACTTCAAACCCCTCAAATTGTTTTTCAGAGTCCATAGTCTCTCATGGTTCACCTCTCCTTCCAATTTCCCCCAACTCCTTTCTCCTCTCTAACTCTCTAAGTCCTCCATGCTATTTGTTATGCTCCACAAATAAGTGAAACCATATGATAATTGACTCTTTCTGATTGACTCATTTCACTCAGCATAATCTCTTCCAGTCCCATCCATGTTGCTACAAAAGTTGGGTATTCATCCTTTCTGATGGAGGCATATTACTCCATAGTGTATATGGACCACATCTTCCTTATCCATTCAACCGTTGAAGGGCATCTTGGTTCTTTCCACAGTTTGGCGACCGTGGCCATTGCTGCTATAAACATTGGGGTACAGATGACCCTTCTTTTCACTACATCTGTATCTTTGGGGTAAATACCCAGGAGTGCAATGGCAGGGCCATAGGGAAGTTCTATTTTTAATTTCTTGAGGAATCTCCACACTGTTCTCCAAAGAGGCTGCACCAACTTGCATTCCCACCAACAGTGTAAGAGGGTTCCCCTTTCTCCACATCCCCTCCAACACACATTGTTTCCTGTCTTGTTAATTTTGGCCATTCTAACTGGTGTAAGGTGATATCTCAATGTGGTTTTAATTTGAATCTCCCTAATGGCTAGTGATGATGAACATTTTCTCATGTGTCTGATAGCCATTTGTATGTCTTCATTGGAGAAGTGTCTGTTCATATCTTCTGCCCATTTTTTGATAAGCTTGTCTGCTTTGTGTGTGTTGAGTTTGAGGAGTTCATTATAGATTCTGGATATCAACCTTTTGTCTGTACTGTCATTTGCAAATATCTTCTCCCATTCCGTGGTTTGCCTTTTTGTTTTGTTGACTGTTTCCTTTGCTGTGCAGAAGCTTTTGATTTTGATGAAATCCCAAAAATTCATTTTCACTTTTGTTTCCTTTGCCTTTGGAGACCTATCTTGAAAGAAGTTGCTGTGGCTGATATCGAAGAGGTTAATGCCTATATTCTCTTCTAAGATTCTGATGGATTCCTGTCTCACATTGAGGTCTTTTATCCATTTCCAGTTTATCTTTGTGTACAGTGTAAGAGAATGGTTGAGTTTCCTGTTTCTACATATAGCTGTCCAGTTTTCCCAGCACCATTTATTGAAGAGACTGTCTTTTTTTCCACTGTATATTTTTTCCTATTTTGTCGAAGATTATTTGCCCATAGAGTTGAGGGTCCATATCTGGGCTCTCTACTCTGTTCCACTGGTCTATGTGTCTGTTTTTATGCCAGTACCATGCTGTCTTGGTGATCACAGCTTTGTAGTAAAGCTTGAAATCAGGTAACATGATGTCCCCCGTTTTATTTTTGTTTTTCAACATTTCCTTACAGGACAACGACTAAAGCATCCTGGAAATCCCCACATCCAGAGTTGAATTCATGTTCACCACTATGCATCTAGGTACAGTTAACAAGTAGAGAAGTTAGTGAAATAGGTGAATTAGAGGCTCTGAGTGAGGGATAAGTTAATGGCACTGATAATCAGTAATAAGCAACAAGTATTTCATTTGGTTTCTTGGAGGTGCAGTTAGATATAGACATGTTTACAAAGTTATGCCTTAGCCTCCTGGAGTATGGCTTCCCTGGACTATTGGTAGCTGATGATATTAGAGCATGAACTCATGGAGGGTGGTCTGAGGATCAATCTAGTATATTTAGTCTGACCACTAAAATCATGGTCCCAAGATGGGAATTAAGCTGACATTCAATATTTTTAAAAGACTGTTAGAGAAAGTTATTTTATGTGCTCAAAAGATAAGGACCCTGAGCTTTTGCAAGCTGCCTTGGGCCTGTTTCATACCTCCATGCTAAGTAGTGCCTTATTAGGGATAAACTCTTGTTGCTTGGCACATCTAATGGTTATAGATTAATTTGCTCGTGGTTTGCTTCTATATCTATTCCTTGCTATTTATGATTAATGGCTCATGTATTAAGATGCCTCTAAATATCCCATGCCCCAAACATTAACCCATGACAACTGAAAGATATGGCAATTTAATGGCTTATTCCTTAAATAAGTCAGCTATTAATAGTTTGGGTCCACTCAGGAAGCCAAAGTCAAAGCTAAGTAGTTCAATGGAAGGAATTAATGTGGGCAGTAAGCTACAAAGGCATTTTAAGAGCTGGAAGCCAAACAGGAAATCCTGGAGAAATCTAGACTACTAGCAAAAAGCCACTTCTAGGTTGCCTGGGTGGCTCAGTGGGCTAAAGCTTCTGCCTTTGGCTCAGGTCATGATCCCAGGGTCTTGAGATCAAGCCCCACATCAGGCTCTCTGCTCAGCAGGGAGCCTGCTGCCTCCTCTCTCTCTGCCTGCCTGTCTGCCTACTTGTGATCTTTCAAATAAACAAATAAAATCTTAAAAAAGAAGCCACTTCTACCTTTAAGGATTGGAGGGTAAAGGAGCAATGGTAATACTATAGTAGGGGAGATTCCACAGAGGGGTTTAGAACCATGGCAGGGGATGGTTGAAAGAAACTGGACAAGGGCTCACTCTAGAAGATATAGTGAAATGGCCACTTCTGGAGGGATTCTGCTGAAGTTGTGATATACCCTGGTGTCTCCCTTCTGTCTGCCTTCCAGTCCCCCACCAAAACTTCCTGTTGGCCAAGTCCAGCTGAAAGCCAGATAGCAAGCTAACCTAGGGAACAATTTGCTCTTGGGGTCATGAAACTTTCTTCTTGCTTTGGTCTGTGTTATATAGCAAAGACAAGGGTTAGCACAACATCCCAACCACGTTATACCTAGGATGTGCTCTTCAGTGTTTACCAGCCAAGAATAGTCTGCCTTCTAGTTCCCCGGTTCCCTCATCAGTGAATAATGTACCTGACACATGTTTAATATCAAATTATCTAAGATTTTATCATGAGCTAGTATGGTGTGATGGTTAAAATTGGTACTGGAAACACCAAGTACATAACACATTCATAGGAAGGAACTGTCTTTAAAAAGGATAACAGGGTAATCAGGATTTCAGGATTCTTGCTACTTGATTTTTATATTAGCAGATCTAGTAACTTAATATTGTGATCTATTTGGCCTTTAGCTGTCTGTGGGGAGGCTTAGTAACTGTTTTTAGAGGTAACATTGAGAGCATCTAGAGTCATAGCTCTAGAAATGAATGTGATCTAGTAACCTATGGCATTGGGACAATACTCCTAAAAGAGTAGTTCTAGTAATTACTGGAGGGATAAAAGATGGAATGCAAATCTAACATTCTGAGGAGTGCATAACATCCACCTGGATGGTGCTAAGACTATGAGTGCTGGAAACACCACTGCTTCCCATCTTCCACTGTCAGCCTGAGATTTCTTAACAGATCAGCATTGGCTCCCATCTTCCCTCCTCAGCCATCAAGCCTGAAGAAACCATATAGAAGCAAACATGGAATCCAGGAATAATTGCCATGGGGGGCTTCTGGACAGACTAAAAGGGGTAGGGGCTCTTGATGTGATATGAAGTGGTATACATAAGATGACTAGGTTAGCTCATGACCAGCAGAAAGATACCCAGAACTCTGTACAGCTCTAAGAAAATCTCAGTCACCCTAACAGGTACTTTCTGGTACCAAGACTGCCCATAGAGGGATCCTATTTTGAGCAGAACTAGCCAGGTTCTGGTGTGCTGTGCCCTGCCCAGTCATTGGGGAGGAGCTACCTGGGTGAAGATGGTCCTTATTTCTTTTCTTTTTTTTTTATTTTCCTGGTGATTGACTTTATTTTTTTTATTTATTTTTTACTTATTTTCAGCATAACAGTATTAATTATTTTTTCACCACACCCAGTGCTCCATGCAATCCGTGCCCTCTATAATACCTACCACCTGGTACCCCAACCTCCCACCCACCCGCCACTTCAAACCCCTCAGATTGTTTTTCAGAGTCCATAGTCTCTCGTGGTTCACCTCCCCTTTCAATTTCCCCCAACTCCCTTCTCCTCTCTAACTCCCCATGTCCTCCATGCTATTTGTTATGCTCCACAAATAAGTGAAACCATATGATAATTGACTCTCTCTGATTGACTCATTTCACTCAGCATAATCTCTTCCAGTCCCATCCATGTTGCTACAAAAGTTGTCTATTCTTCCTTTCTGATGGAGGCATAATACTCCATAGTGTATATGGACCACATCTTCCTTATCTATTCGTCCATTGAAAGGCATCTTGGTTCTTTCCACAGTTTGGCGACCATGGCCATTGCTGCTATAAACATTGGGGTACAGATGACCCTTCTTTTCACTACATCTGAGTCTTTGGGGTAAATACCCAGGAGTGCAATTGCAGTGTCATAGGGAAGTCCTTATTTCTGATACTACAGCAGATCCCAAAGAAGCTGCAGCTGAAGGCTGTGCACTAACTGCATAAATTGGGTGGATTCTCTCAGGGAGATCTGAGTGGTACATCTCCATGGTTGCTACAATGCCCATATAATTGTTTTTACACTCCAGGTATCATAATTGGACAACAGTTACTACTCGTAATTGCACTAGGGCAACAGGCATAAACTGGAACTACCTGGGCAAGCTGACCCATACCGTGTCCATAAGTATAATGGCTGTGCCCTGAGACAAAGAGCAGCTGGCAGAACTGTGTTAGAGAATGTGACTTCAGTTCTGCTCTTGGCCTCTTCCACATGATTGCTTTGAGATAATCATTGACTGTTGCCTAGCAGAAATCAATAGCAACACCACATGCTGATACAGATGCTTACTAAATAAGATCAGGTTAGCATGGAAGCCCTGATACCTAAGGGGGCAATGATCAGCCCTCATTTGTTTCCAATCTTGGAAACAAATCCTATCCTTCATCCTATCCTCCTATGGAGCTGGTGAATTCCAGTCCGGGATCCTGCTTCTTCCTAGTGCTGCCCCTCTCAAGCAGGGAGCCCATAATCTAAAGTTTCTTCCTGGAAATTACAAAACTTCTTCCCCGAAATTACCAGTGCTGAAACAACCAGAATCTTGCCTTTTGGTCTCTATTCAACATGGTATTATTGGATAAATCCTATCCTCCTTAGGGAACTGGCATTTTCACAGGCCCAAACAAGACCCTGGAGTATAATACGTCAAAAGGAAAATTGAACAACACAGACCACTGGAAGCAGAAATACTGGAACATTCAGACTGAATACATAAATTATAACAAATAGACCCAAGATAAAAGATCTTTTCATTAAAGTGGTGCATAAACAATGAATTCTGTCACACTGAAAAGAAATTTTAAAAAAATAAATGAAAACAAAAATCAAAGAATCAGATGTAAGAAAAAATAGAAGTTAATAGGACATAATGGAAGAACAGATATAGCTGAAGAAAAAACTATGGAGTCCAAGATCAGATTGAGGAACTCTCTCTGAAGGGACAGACACATAGAAGATAAGGAAAATAGTAGAGGATAGAAAAACTGTAAACAAGCACATAGCTTCAAAAAAAAAAAGCTGAAGTAGTAAAACTTCCCAGACACAATTTCACTTTCCAAGAGCTTGTAGAATGTAGAAAGAAGCTCTACAACTAGGTGCAATAACAAAAACACTTAAACCATTCCCGGGGTGCCTGGGTGGCTCAGTCATTATCTGCCTTTGGCTCAGGTCATGATCCCAGGGCCCTGAGATCAAGCTCCCTGCTCAGTAGGAAGCCGCCTTCTCCCTCTCCGACTCCCTCTGCTTATGTTCTCTCTCTCACTGTGTCTTTCTCTGTCAAATAAATAAAACCTTAAAAAAAAAATCCAAAAGCTTCCAGAGAAATTACCTACAGAACAAGAATCAGAATCTCACAGGGCTCAAACACTAGATGAAGTAAATGCTAGAGAACAGTTCTTAAAGAATTGAACTTGATTTTATGCACCACTTTAAAACTACATATGTAGAAAATAATATGAACAATGTGCCCATTATTCAGCTTTAGGAACTACATTTTTTTCAGTCATTTTACCTGAAATGTTGATATAGGTAAGAAACTTTATGGGTTTCTACCTTAGTTTGCCTTGCTGAAGTTCTTTCAAAGCAAATACATGGCCTCCTATCCTTCTACCCACAAATATGGATTGAAAATATTTTGTTTTTGTGTTTTTTTTTCCTTTTGGTAATCCCTGTCCTGCATCTACAAAACCAACAATCTCTTAATAATCTTATCAAACTGCACTGCTTTTATCAAATGTCTTACATCTGGCTCATTCAATTTGGGCTCCAAACAAGTCCACTGCCTTTGGTTGCTGCCTTACCCAAGCTCTCTAGGAAATGGAACTGAGGCAAACACTGATTGGTAATGTTTAATCTGAGAGGTGCAACTCCCAAGCAGCATTGAGGGAAAAGGAATATTAAAAAAGAAGAAGAATAGAAAATACATATAAACTTGTGTGTTGCCACTGCTTCACAAGACCACAGCTAGTTTCTGCATCTGAATCATAGACAGTATAGGGGGAAGAAGGAAGAATTCATTTGTGGATTTGTCCTGCCCTTTAGCCCTCACTGGTCAAAATCTACCTATGAGTAAGCTCTACCACTCTACAGATGGTTAGCTAATCCATTTGGCAGCTGGAGAGAAATACAAGTCCCAGGAGTACAGTATGGCACCTCATCAGAGCCCAGAAGCACTTGGAACAGAAGCTCTAGGCATGCTAGTAAGCAGTGTAAAGGTATAGAACAGCATAGTGTTAGTCGGTGTCTGGAAGACAGGTGACTCCAAGAGAATCTGAGGGGATACATCCAATGTTTCCACTAGTGTTTAGGCTGCTTAAACTTCTTGTAACTCTACCAGTGTCCTTGATAAATTAAAGAAACTTGGTCACATGTCTTTTAGAATGCCCTACTTTCTATACTTGCCTTTTTCCACCCAGTATTTAACTTGTCCTGCTTTTACCTATATTTACTGTAAACTGGTAGTGATGCTACAAGTTTCAAATGTTCTTTGGTGAGAAGACACTGTAGGTGACCTGTGCTTCCTATTGCATCACCTCTGAAAGTGCAATATGTGCCTGTTCCATTTGCAGTGGTGCTAAATCAACGATAGTTTCTCATCAGGACTTGAACTCCTGGTTAAGTTACAACTAAAAACCCAAGTTCTGCATGCTTCTCTATCCATATCCTTTACAATATTACTTTGCTGTTCTTCCAGTCAAGAGTGTGTTTCCTTGCTCTTAGACTCTGAGTTGACTTTAACTTGCCTTGGAAACTAGAATGTGGCAGAAACTGCCAGGTCAAGCCTAGGCTTCAGTGAGCTGTGTGTTTTCATTCCTTCTTCATGAGAATGAGCCCAGGCTCTGGTGAGCTGACTGGAGATCAGTGCATCCTGTTATCCCAGCTGAAACCATTCTAGACCAGCCTTAGGCGAGCTGACCTTTATAGAGAGCTACCTCTATAAAACATTTTGAGGCCAAACGTATAAAAACACTGCTAGGCAGACTCCCAGAGTTCTTCAGAATATTTCTCAGTATTCAAAATATTTTCCCTAGTCACAGCTGCTAGCAAGGATGCTAACCCTAAGGGTCAATGGAGATTCATAAGGTTAGAATCTATGTGTCCAGGTGCTAGAGAAGGTATGACAATGGTTGCTTCAGTCCTATTTCCTTAGCCTCCAGCAAAGTACTTCCTGGATTTCTGCCAATATTGTCAATAAAAATGGAAAGCTGGTTTGAGCTACACAAACCTAACTGCTACATGAAAGAAATGTAGTATATGGGCTCTTGCCACTTTGCCATGCTTTTCCCATCAGTCCCAGCATTTGGGGAAACATGAAGAAGGAATAAGTGATTTCAAACCATAGTATTCAATAACCACTACCATCAGAATTCCCAAGGCATGAGTAGATGCTGTAGCTAGCCTTCTGCCAGCCCTGTCAAGCCCTATGAGTCTGTCATGCTCATGTTGCAAAAGAATTGGTAAATGGTATGAATGTCCCAAAGCATAATGGGCTTACCCAAATTGTTTTTATCCTGATCCACATACACAATTTGCTCATTTAGGGCTTTGGGTTAGATAGTTCCATTGCAAGTACTGTCTTCTGGTTGGCAAGGCCCATAACAGCCAGTCTGATTCCTTCCAAGGAAGTTTCCTTTTGGTATTGAGATAACGATGGTATTTCAGAATTCAATACTCCTGAACTGGCTCAGTAGTCCTAGAAGAATACCCCATTCGCACCAAAATTCTGGTCAAGCTTCCTTGGCTAATGGTGTTTATAGATGAGGAATCCTGGAATTCAGGTGGATATTTTTGTTTCTGTCCAATTTCTTAGAGGCTACTGAAATAAGATTAGGATTGGGATAAGTGGCAGCTCAGAAACACAGGCTTAGGTTGCTAGAATCCTACTCTCTAGTTAGGGTTCTCTGTAGGATGGTAAATGGACTTGCTCCTTATACTGTTTTGGGAAATGAGCATAGCAGTCTATAATCCTTTTAAATTTTGGTAGATGCTATAAGCCTGCTAGACTCAGGGAAGGAAGATCATTGGGTCAGTTCCACTGAAGTCTGTCTTTTCTCTAAGGGAAATTTGTAGACTGGCAAGTAGTATGCTTTATTTTGAGATTTTTAAAAATTCATTTTAACTAATATACTGACAACTTCCTACATGCTTAGCTTTAAGCTATGCAATTCACATAGTATGTTATATCACAGGGCATTTGTGGTGATTAAAATGAAAGTAGCATTCTTTATGGAAACAAGTGAATGTTCTGAAGTCAGGCCCTGGTTTAACTCCCATCTCCACTTCTTACTATGTGAACTTTAAGTTTCTTTTTTTTTTTTTAATTTATTTTTTATTTATTTTCAGCATAAAAGTATTCATTATTTTTGCACCATACCCAGTGCTCCATGCAATCCATGCCCTCTCTAATACCCACCACTTGGTTCCTCCAACCTCCCATCACCCCTCCGCCACTTCAAACACCTCATATTGTTTTTCAGAGTCCATAGTCTCTTATGGTTCACCTCCCCTTCCAATTTCCCCCAACTCCCTTCTCCTCTCTAACTCCCCATATCCAGTTTCTTAATTTGAGCCTCTTACCTACAACATCCTTGTGGATAATGCATTCATTCTGAGTTGAACCTTTTTATCTTCAAATGGTATTAAAATATCCAAAATTCTAGGAAAACTAGTGGTGAACTTAAAAATTCCATTGGAATTCTATGGGCTAAATAAAAAATAAAGGTAATATAGTATGTTAAGTTAAAAGGAAAAAGCCCTATCCTGTTAACCACTATTGTAGTGGTTTCAACCTCACAATAAAAATATCAGCCAATGAACTGAGGGGTTTTAGAGAGGAGGGGTGACAGGAAGGGTTAGCTCTGCAACAGGTATGAGGGAGGGCATAGATTGCATGGAGCCCTGGGTGTAGAATGAATCATGGAACAATGAATCATGGAACACTACATCAAAAACTAATGATGTACTGTATGGTGACTAAGGTAACAACAACAACAACAACAACAACAACAACAAAAATAGAACAGAACAGAGAGAAAACCACCTTTGTGATTTAAATTCCTAATGCATATTATGGTCTGATACAAGCTCATTAACTCCTCATGGACTGATATTAGTTTGTAGAATGGCATTGGTGTGTGGATCAGACTTAGTAGCCCTGATGTATATCTGTTTTCTCCACAGTGGGGCCAGACTCAGTCATGCTCCCACTTAACTGTAAGAACCCAGAAAACATTGTATCAGATGATGCTGTATCTTCCCCAATCATACCTGGTTTTCCACTCTGTGGTCTGCTTCTCCCTCTGCCCTTCCCCTGTTGCTTGTGTGTTCTCTCTCAAGTGAATCTTTATTTTTGATGGGCAAGAGAACATAAGAAGGCAGAGCAACAGATGAAGAGGGAGAAGCAGACTCTCTATTGAGCAGGGAGCCCGATATGAGGCTCGATCCCAGGACCCCAAGATCATGACTTGAGCCGAAGGCAGCCGTTTAACCAACTGAGCCACTGGGGTGCCCCTAAATCAATCTTTAAAAAACTTGGAAATTAACAAATCTTGCAA
>NC_081561.1:63251469-63290212 GCF_022355385.1 Mustela nigripes
AGTACTCATGAAAGAAATTGAGGAAGACACAAAGAAATGGAAAAATGTTCCATGCTCCTGGATTGGAAGATTTGTGGTATTTTAAAATGTCCTACTCCCTTCCACCATCCTCAATGCCAGCTCTGTAGTTAATGAAATCAGCAGCCTGACAGTAACAAGAGAACAGAATAGGATTAGAACTCTTTCAAAGCTTGATTTACGAATTGTCACTATCTGTCCTATGTGGTAGTTTAGTGGAAGACACCGTGCATAATGCCGTCTTTCTTCAACCTGACTCCATGGTCACCTATAGCAAAAAGCTTTTTCCTGAAGGAATTCACCAAAAACAATTAAACATCAATAGTTTAACATCTCATAATAACACCATAATAGTTTCCTAAGACGGAAGATAATAGTTGGGGGGAATGCTAAGCTAACCAAAAAGCTTAAGAGGAAAATCCAGAAATTAGATGCCTGGAGGAGATTTAGAAAGCTCCAATATATTCCTAGGAATACTAGAAAGTCAAAGACATGTGGCTGTGTAAATGCCAGGAAGTACCTTAGAAGGCTCTGTGGTCTCACCTCTTTCTGATCTTAAAGCTCTGCAAAAGCTGGAAATGAAGGTTAAGGCAGTTTTCAACTGTTTGGCTGAGTTCTGAAGACTTAGAAATTCTGCTAGGACACAGGCACAGAGCTTCTCAGAAAAGCCTAGAAGACTTATGGTCCCAGGTGATTAGCTACTGATCGAACAGTTTTCCTTAATCACTTAGCTAACCGATAGATTTCAGAAGTCACATGACAAAGAATACTGATCTTACTTAATAAAGTTACTAATTGAGCAAATAACAGTAACCCTGGGGAGAATCTGATCTTCAGAGCTGCCACTTACATTGTCCAATTTTCAACAAAGTTGAAACATAAACTGCCTATCTACAAGAAAAATGCAGTCAACAAACTGTCCTGGGAAAACCCAGGCATTGAACTTGTTAAACTTAAACCAGCTATCAAATATTTTCAAAGAAACTAAAGTAGCCATGTCTAAAGTATTCTACAGGAAGTCATGAGAAAGAGGACTCATCAAATAGAAAATACCAATAGATTTTTCTAAAAGACCTAAATAATAATTCTCCATGCAGAATTCTTCATGTTGGGGGGATAGGCCCATGTTTGACAGGATCCTTCTGAGAGAAGTTTGGACAGTGTCAACCATCAGGTTTTTTTTTTTTTAATCATTATTAGCTTAATTTTAGCTCTAGAAGTTGAGTCCAAAAATACCAAATATTGGAGAATTTTTTTTTTTTAGGAGCAAAAGCCAACTTTATCTGTAATTGTCCACCCCAATATGCAGACAGTTTCTTCTTATAGGAAAATAAGTATGACAGTTGGGTCCAAAGGCTCTGGTTTCTGTTGTGTTTTTTCTACCATAAAAAAATAGGGGAATGAATATCTCTAAACCATAGCTTTGGGTATAGAATCAGACCTAAAGGAAAACAGTGGTGAGAGAAAATGTGGAGAGATCCCCCTGGAAATTCTGGTGTGACCTAAAACCGTAATATTTACATTTTATTTGAGAGCGAGAATGAGTAGGGGAGAGGGGAAGCAGGCTCCCTGAACACTGAACAGGGAGCCCAATGCGGGCTCCATCCCAGGAACCTGAGATCATGACCTAAGCTGAAGGAAGATGTTTAAAACACTAAGCCACCCAGGCACCCCTAAAACCATAACTTTTTAAATCTATGGAGCTTAACCATTATGGCAGTTCTTTGGATATCTAGTTTGTTCCTGTGCTATAGGGATCAATAGCCTTAAGGAGGCAGAGCAGCTGGGACTGGACCAGCTAGTAGTACTCTGGCTCCTGCTAGCACTCAGACTGGGAGAGGTACTGATAAAGGCAAGTGAACTTGGAATTCTCCTCTTCCAGACACCCATACACTTCCACGTTGTAAGAAACAGAGGATAAGGCAGGCACTGTGGTCACCCGCCTGTCCAGCTCAGGGTCACACTGTTGAAAAACCCTGTCTGGGTTTCCAGTACCTGCCTCTGAGAAATGAGAAACTCTGGGGAGAATAGGCCCACTGTTGGCAAGGTGTCTGGGTGCTGGAACTGTGTTCCTCTTGGTTGAAGGGGTATGGGCTGGAAGCCCTGCTTCTGGCTCTTCCTGGACACTTTTTCTCCATTTAACTCAGTGGTACTTAAACCAGATTTTCCCTACGGTGTACTGCAAATTGATTTTGAAAAATTTTTTTATGCCAGTGCTTCCTGGGTGATATAATCTGTAAAATGAGTCGGGAGAAACAAGGTTTCCAGCTCCGCCTTCTGATAGGAGGTGAACAGGGTGTGTTCTTGGCTTCTTTTCTTCAGTTTTGACTAGTAGCTGGTCTGCCATTTCTGCTCGGTTAGTAGGAAGTCTTCCTCAGGCTTGCTGTTGTCCTCATTGTGTTTCGTCTAACACAAGTGTTTCTAAATATGGTGTTCTAAGCTACTGAATAATGAAGAAAGCTCCAGTGGATTATTTTACCCAGAGAGCCTCCAGCAGCCCTGGACTCCTCCCTTCCTGCTCCAAGGCACCAGCCCCAAATATTGAAGAAAATTTAAAATGCACACATATCAAATAAATAAATAAAATCTTAAAAAAAGAATAAAACTAAATTTTTTTTAAATGCACATATAGCTTGGGAAAATGTTAAGATTCAAAATATTTAACTGTACCTTTCTTGAATAAACTGTAGTATAGCCACTACAGGGGATATCATCCAGTCTAAAAAGCCATAGAAAAACACTTGGGGAAAACCATAATAGAACTATAGATACCAATTATACTGAATTTATAATCATTATATTTTCTAACTATAATGAAAAAGTAGTACATAACTTCTAACTTTTTATATCTTTAATGAACATATTTAAACTTTAAAGAAAACAAAACCAGGATGTAGCATAAATCCCATGGTCATGACATATTACTAATAGCACAATTTATCTTGCTGCCACCAAGCTCTTCTCTCTCTAAATGCTTGTATATGAAATATTAAGGTCCTAGAGGATCCTAACTTGTGATCTCTTCTTACACTGATCTGAGACTTCTTCAGGAAAGCCACACTTGATCAAGGATGATTAGTCAGTGAACTTAAAATGCTGTGATGACTTGGACAGGCTTAAGTGGCCTTATAAAGACAGGCTTCACAGATGACAAAATAGTTCCCCATGCAGTGGGGGAAGGCACCACCAAAACTGGTTAGAGGAGGGGGGTTATTAAAATGGACCTAGAGTCCAGCCTCTTCAGTTTGCTCTGCAAATGGAGAAAAGACTAACATGGAAACTGCAGTAAGAAGGGGTTCCATTACAGATATTATTAACAAGATGTTCAAGATCTTTTGAATCCCTGAAGCAGATGTCTTGGGGAGGTAGTTCATTTGGCTATGCAAATAGTTTATCAGACTTGCCTTTGAATAGGGCTATTCTATGGATAGTCTTCTATGAAGGATCTAGGCTCTGGTGCACTACCTTTACAGATGGCTAGATAGCACCAGCTTCTGACTTTTGTATCTAAAAGATTCACTTAGGGACAGTACTACTTGAAATATCATCTCACTGATATATAACAGATATTTGAGTAAGGCTTTTCCCTTAGCACTTCTTTTCCTGAAACCTGACCTCTTATACACTTCATGTGTGGAATTGCATTTGTGCTTTCAAGATCTTTGGGGGAGATAATATCCCTAGATACTGAGCTCTTATATCTTGGATTAACCACATCAGAGAAAATGGCTATCTCAAGCCACCAAATTCCAAAGCCTTTTCCTCTGTATTTGAAATAGTGTGAATGCATCCTGCCCCCTTAGGAGTTTGAGGTCTTCAGGAGAGAAGCTGGCTTCAGGAGAAGGACTTTCCATTGGAAAATGGGCCTGATTTATTTTCAAGGCCTAGATCTGCTTTAAGAAGAGAAACACCTAGAATATTGGTGTTTTACAGGTAGACCCAAAGATCAAACAATGAATGGATACTTTCTTTATAGAACTTTGTTTATCCTGGGTTTCTTGGATGAGTCTTGCCACCTTCTCTCCTTGAACCAGGCAGGTGGAAGATGCCAGCCTAGGAGGCTTTCATCCAATGTTTTCTATTAAGTTCTGCCTCTAGGTTTACCCCCCTCCCCACCAAAACATACATATACGTACATCCCACACCATACTTGGGAAGCCAATAGTTTCCTGTTTTCAGTTTTTAGTGGGTTGGTTTCCAGTTTCTAGGTAAGTGGAATGTGGAAGGCATTCTCACCAACCAACATACAGATCAGTCTAGAGAACATTTGATCCAAGCTATCAGTGTATCAAGTATGTATCAAGTATCATAATATATATCTAGTATATATCACTGTAGACCCTAACAACAGGCTGAGACATGAAGTCTCTGGAACAAAAAGAATGTAATATACAAATGTACAAATGTACAAATATACAAGGGTCAGTCTGAGTATTCATAACTGAGCTGGATTTTGGTAGCCAAAGTAGATCAAAGACTTAGCACCAAAGAGTTACCAAGACTTACAATCAAAGATGTAGTGAACAGAAGAGCCATCTGTACACCAATGTTTATAGCAGCAATGGCCATGCTCGCCAAACTGTGGAAAGAACCAAGCTGCCCTTCAATGGATGAATGGATAAGGAAAATGTGGTCCATATACACTTTGGAGTATTATGCCTCCATCAGAAAGGATGAATTCCCAACTTTTGTAGCAACATGTACGGGACTGGAGGAGATTATGCTGAGTGAAATAAGTCAATCAGAGAGAGTCAATTATCATATGGTTTCACTTATCTGTGGAGCATAACAAATAGCATGGAGGACAAGGGGCGTTAGAGAGGAGAAGGGAGTTGAGGGAAATTGGAAGGGGAGGTGAACCATAAGAGACTATGGACTCTGAAAAACAATCTGAGGGTTTTGAAGGGGCGGGAGGTGGGAGGTTGGAGGAACCAGGTGGTGGGTATTGGAGAGGGCACAGATTGCATGGAGCACTGGGTGTGGTAAAAATAATGAATACTGTGGGGCGCCTGGGTGACTCAGTGGGTTAAGCCGCTGCCTTTGGCTCAGGTCATGATCTCAGGGTCCTGGGATCGAGTCCCGCATCAGGCTCTCTGCTCAGCAGGGAGCCTGCTTCCTTCTCTCTCTCTCTCTGCCTGCCTCTCAGTGTACTTGTAATTTCTCTCTGTCAAATAAATAAATAAAATCTAAAAAAAAAATAATGAATACTGTTACGCTGAAAATAAATTTTAAAAATTAAATTAAAAAAAAAGAATTACATTAATCAAGGCCCACAAGTTTCAGTCTGGAGAATAAATAAATGGAAAGAACAAAGTAGCACCATGATCTTCCAAAAAGACTCAAGAACATACAAAGTACAGGAGCTATAGCATGGGTTGGGCAGTGTCAGACAACCTATAGATTTCAGTCTCAAAGGATGCTGTGTACTCTCTTTGTATCCATCAGGGTCCAGCCAAGAAAACATCCCAATTATCATACCTAATTCACAAGGTTATAATGAAAGAATTGTATCTAGTTCATCATAGTAAAGATGTTAGACGGACTGAAAAGGCCAACGGGAAATTTGAGGCACCTCAGAGTTTAGTGGCAGAGGAAATCTCTACTATCTCTGTGGCTGGAGGGGTAATGAATAGAGGTGTTATTATTAGTCCAAGGGGCATAATTCCAGGGGGAGGCAAAACAGATGCCACCCAAAGCAGATGTAGAGGTGGAGAAATGTGCTTTCTTTCTGGCTTTCCCATCTTAACCCACTGCCTCCCATTAGACAAACCTCAGCTAGAAGCTCATTTGCCAGGAACCTGGGAAAAGAAATTCCTTTAATAGGAGTTGATCCTTACTAGTAGGCAAGGCAGAATAGCACAGGAATGGATCTATACCCTTTATCTAGAAAACTTTATCTAGAAAACTTCTCATATGGATGGACACAGGCCACCAAAGTAAAGTCTTACTTTCATCTTTATTATGGCTATATTTCCTCCCAGACGAACCTCCCCTGCTCCTATGTAGATTTTATTATTCATGGAGACCTATTAAACTACGCCTATTTTGTTTCCCAGTCTCTTCCAGCCCCTGGCTAATATGGAGTTGCTCACCAGAGAATTGAGCTGTTCATTTATCTGTGGAGAGAAAGCCCCATAGTGGGCTTAAGACTGAATTGATATCTACAGTCAACCCAGTGAAGTAAGAGACGATGGATTCTGCCTGTCACACCCTGTCATTCTTTCTGCCTGTCCCTTGACAATCCCTGGCAGAGTATCTCATTGCTTCTATGGATGAGGGGCTAGTATCCACCAAAACACCATACATAACTATGATTTATGCTCACCTTATAAAACTTCTCTGTCCTTTATTATCTTCTTACTGTTTCCTGTTGGAGTACAGAATCTCACCTGATTTGACCATCCAATAAAAATTCTAAAATAATCATAAGCCTTTATAGATGGGAGGACAGTTCTCCAGTGAGTCAAATGATCTTGACTAAAAATGTAGGTATTCAGAGGGCACCAAATATTTATCCAAGCCTTCCTTTTTGGAAATCAACTAAGTATTTTCCATTTCATTTATTGACATTTAAAAGACCTTTTAAACCCAAGAGAGCCATCAAATCTAGTTGGAAGCCATGTTGTAGGACAGTAGACCCCATCTATACTTCCCCTACCTCTCCTTACTTTGGAAAGGGAAGGAAGAAATGACAACCCCAGACCTGCTTAGGCCCTCTCTCAAATGGACAATTTCCATCATAAGATAGATTTAGTGGGTGTGACCAAGTGCTTGATTGGCAGCTCAATCAATCTTGATATCCTGTGGTCAGTACGCAAGCTCTGAGAGGACCCAGGATCTGCTTTTTTTGTTGTGGGTGTCATAATCTTAGAACTCAAGGGATCAGAGCTGTAATTCTGCTTGAGCTTGCCAAAGACCATTCATAGCATGCCTATCTGCCCCTGAGATCTCAAATATCACTAGGATTGCTTGTCAATATGGTCCAAGTTTGCATTATAGACAGGATCTACTGTAGTACTCCCTATTTCTCTGAACTCTACTCAAACAACTTCAAGGACCCAAGAAATGGATCAAAGTAATTTTCCCAAGGCTGTGGCATATGCAATGTACATTCATGGAAATGGGGGAAGGGGAAGCTAAGAATAGTGTATGTGTTCTTCCCAAATCTAAGGGCTGTGCTTCTTAGTTGTAGGTGGTCACACTAGAATAGTTGTCTTTTAGCTTAAAATATTGCAGCATGCCTCCAGAATATTGTACCATTTAGGCCTTACTGTCGTGGTAAACTCTCATGTCTTATCATCTACATTCTGACATACATGTCTTGGACATTTAATAAACTGGTTACTCCTGTCCACTGGGTCCAGTTATCATGATGTCACCAAGTACCCAGTGTTCTGGAGAATGTCAAGATTTCTGTCATACCAAACTGTTGTAACAGAGGGGACAAAGAACAAAACATTGCCACAAGGCAATGTCATTTTTTACTGACAGGATTCTGAAAAATGCATTTTACAGATTAATAGCTACATACAAGTGTCAGAGCTATGCTAATATGCTCCCATAAAGAAACATCTGGCACAGAAGCTGTGATTAGATCTACTATTTAAATTTAAAATGATCAATTGTCGTCAGTCATACCTATCTGGTTTTTTTAAGGATCAGAGAAATGATGGGATGATAACAAACAATTGCCCCTACATCCTTTTAGGTGTTTGGTAGTAATCCCTATAATTCCTCCAGGGAATCTGTGTTTTCGATAAATATTGGGAGGTTGGGATGGGTTAAGACGGTGATACAGTTCAGAGAATTCTACTTGGTCTGGCCTTCCCTACCTTCATATCTTTTATTCTACTATGGTCAATGAACCAAAATGAGTTAATAAGCTTCTAAGTATTCTATCAAAATCCTTCAATCTAAGGACTGTAAAGACACAGGGTGGATTTGTTGAGCCATTGGCCCCACAGTGGCATGAATGTGAACCAGGACTCTATTTACTCCCTGTTTTTCATTAAACCTAATGTGAACATGAAGCCCATTGTGTTTGGAGTTCCCTGGTATAGATGCTACTCAAGTATGAGTATTCCTTACCTAGTGTACAACTCTAAAATGGCTCTCTATATTTTTGAATAAACATTAGGGAAATATTTACTTTTGTGATATTGTAGGGTTTTCCTCAAGAAGACCCATGCTCCTTAAATATGACATATTGCTCAGACCTGGAAACTGCATAGACTTTTTTCATTGTAATACTGACATCAGACTCAGGTTTTGGCCCTTGAATTTTTTTTCTAGTTGTACAAATGGGGAAATACCTTTGTTGCTCATCTGTCTCACCTCTGGAATGCCATGTATTAGTCAATGTCACAGATCTCTGTGGGTTAAGGTATCCTGAGACTATGCAGACTTTGCTGCTTTTTATAGAAATTATCAACAGATATGAGGTCAGGAGGTAAAATGCTACTTCCTGCCCAGTGTAGAATCTTGCTATCCCCACTGATGTTAGGAGCCAAATTCCACGGCAACATCTTCTACTGCCAAATTTTGATTAGAAAGGACAGTTTAGCAATGATGTTGCCACCCTAATGGATTCTTTATTGCCTGAGTCTCTTAGGAGAATGTAGAAGACACTACCAGCCTATTTAGGTGAAAGATTCTCTGATCTCAAGCAAAAATCCATGTAACATCCTCCCTTCACCTTTTGATCCCTTTTACAATACTCTGCTGAATAAATTCAAGTATTTCCTTTTTGTTTGCTATAGGTCAATATTTCCAAGCTTCAAAAGAACCCTCTATGTGACATCTGATTAGGGTCATGTCCAGATATCCTAGCCAGGATATTATGTCCTGAGTCATGGAGGAGTGTTCTTGTGTCACACACTCACTTATCCAAACTTATGTTCTTCTAAGCTGCATAATTCCAATATTAAAAAAAAACAACAACAGCAAAAACAAAAACTTCCATGTTCTTACAGGTACTACCATATGAATTTATCAGGGCTTGCAATCCTTTCAGTGAGAAGTTTCTTCATCTCAGGACAGAAACTGAGTTCTTGGCTTGGGGGACCTGACCCTATTTATTTCCCTTGAAATAATAAGCAGAAGAAGGGGGTGGATTTTTAGGCATGTAACATCCTTCAAGGGATCTGCCTTGTGTAATCTTTTCATGATCTCCAGTCAAGGAGAGCCTGCTGCTTTCCAGCAGAGGAGAGGGGAGGATTACTTCTCCAAGTTTGGAGGATTTAAAGGATATCAGATTTTGGTTGTTGGACATCACCCAAATGTACCCATCCTGAGATGCAGGGCCCCACTTTTTGCCCTACCAAGGCTGTGAATGTAGAAAAACCCCATCAAGAGTCCTCACATCCAATGTCATTGGTATCTCTGCTACCTTCATAGTCAAATCCTCAACCTGATTTATCAATGTGGTCTGCCCTCCAGCTACAGGAAATGAAGATTTCCTTAAGTGAAGTCCCTGAAATGTCCTTTTACAGCATGAGTTGATAGTAGTCTGTTGATCTATCTTCAAGTTTTTTTAAATTGTTTTTTTAAAAAAGCTCAGCTCTTCTATAACCCTTAATTTTCATTATTACAATACTGTTCAGTATTGCAATACCAGAGCCACTGCATTATCCAGTGCTTCCCTCTCTACTTGTACCTCCACCCAGGAAAGGTGAGTTTTAAATGGTTGTGTTGTAGGGTGTTGCTTGAGATCTCAACAGAATCAAGACAAGGGAGATCTTCCAAAATCATCTCTATGAAGGATGCACATCTGGGGCACGTATCCACTACTCCTTTTACATGTTGGTGGAGATATGCCCTGAAGTTAATACCCCTCACTTCCAAAATGTGCTTACATGTGTGCTGAGCTGACTTCAGGGGCTTCTGAGAACAGAAAGCACAAAGACACGTAGCTCACTTGTAGCCAGATGCTGTCAGCATGAGTTCAAGCTCATTTTAGAAGGGCCCAAAACATCTATAGCCAAAATTATAAGTGAGCTAGGGGAGTGTGACTCAGAAAAGGACCTGTTACTGTCAGGGAAAAGGGAGCAATAACAACCAGACTGACTTCTTAATATTGTCAGACCCTCCTGAGACTCTATGTAATTTGTGCTGGCAGTTCACTCATAAGAGAGAAAGGAAGAATTGATCTTACAGCTCCTGTCTCCCATGAGTCAGAGGCAGGTTCCATGTAGCCTTTCCCTTTCATCACATTCACATGTGCCTGGGCACCGAGCAAAGATCTCGGCCATCCTATGTCCCACATCTGAATAGGGAAACCCAGGGGCAGGAGTTGAGGTGTTAACATGAATGTGATACAACATGCTGTTAGGTTATATCATTGTGAAACCTCCTGCTAGAGCAAGGAATAGGTGAGACTGTAGGGATCTGAAGCTCTACGCAAAAGGTATGATGTAACGTATGATACGTTAGGTGGGCAAAGATAGGTAAGAATGTCAAAAGATTGATCAAAAAAAAGAAAAAACACTACACAGATATGACCTGAAGGACACACGATCCCGCTCACCAATCAGAACCTAATAATTCAGACTATATGCAGTTTCAAGTACACATGAAATGCTTAGAAAACACCCGACATCAGGCCACAAAGTTTCAACAAACTTCAAGGCACTGCCGTCACCTGTTTTGGTCTGGTTATCCCAGAAACAAGAGCCTGGGAAAACAACCTGGGTACAGGTGACTTATTTGGGAGGTGATTACTGGGAGCAGGAGGGAGGAGGGGGACAAGAAAGGGCTGTAAAGAACATGAGGAAGCTAGTGAGACTTGACCCCACTGGGGGCCTCTGAGGAACCCTAGAAAACGTGCAGCAGGTGTGCCTCTGAAGTATGGGAAGACAGAGAATGTATCCATTACTTTTCAGCTCTGCTAATTTGATGGTTGCCCTCAGGATCATCAACTCCCTTACGCTGAGTTACCCTATCTCCAGATTGAGTGAGTTCCTGGTTTTTGGAGAAATCCCTGAAGAATGGGAAAGAAAGGACCTAATTAGCATGAAATCAGGTGGGCCAAGGGGATGGAGTTGGGCTGCCAAAACTATCTGCTACACACAGATCGCCTTCTCTGACCCAAATTTTGTTATCTTCGTTGAATTCAGCTTAACACCCACACATTTGGAATCTAGGAGCCATCGATAAATTCTTGGTCTAAGAAAAAATCCTAAAGAAAGGTAGAAGATACTAGAAATAAAAGATAAGTGCTGCCATAAATCAAAACTTAAAGGATACAGAAAATAGAATTAAAAAAAAAAAAACTTAAACTACTTTTAGCACTTCCTAGGTTTGTGAACAAATGTCACTTCTGCCTTTTTGGATTTTCTGTGTGTGTATATATATATATATACACACACACACACACACACACACATATATATATATATATATATATATATACACACACATACTATATATATATGTGTGTGAGTATATATATATAATCATATGTATACAATAGCAGAAACCAATGAACTAAAAAGCAGTGATTCTGTGGAAAGGCCAAGGAAATAGAAGCCTGGTGAAACTGGTGTGAGTGGGCTCTGTTGGTGATATTCCTCCAATCTTAACACATCAGTGAACACAGGCTAATCTCCAGCTGCAATTGTCACATCGCTATGTGAGGGCTTTCCCCAAAGCTGTAGAAGACCTCTTTGTCTTTGCACAGGGCAGGTCTGACAGGCTGGGGAAATTAACACATATTTGAAGTTAGTCGGTTAAATGTCCCAGTGTGTTTATACAGGATACATCAGAATTTCCCCCAGGAGATTAGCTCCAATCATTCCCAGTGGTAAGAGCCTTAATAACCCATCACGTATTGGTTGTCTTCCCTGGTCTCTCCTCTCCACTCTGCTTACTGGTGTTTCCTAAATAATCTTCTTGCACCCAAATTCTTAGGGTCTACTTTTGGGAAAACTCAAACTAATTGGTCAAAAGAAGTTCCAAGTAAACATTTGGATTTTTGAAATGGAATGTATTTATAGATACAGAATAAGAATTTTATGAGCCACTTTATGCCAATTTTGAAAACTTGGATAACATGAACATTTCTAGAAAAACAGTATTCACCATAACACAATGAAGAAATAACATATCTGAATAGTTCCAAAAATAAGCTCAGGCCCAGACTGTTTCTTAATTAAGCTCTCTCAAACAGTTAACTCCAATCTTACAAAGTCTTCGAGAGAAAAGAGAGAGGACCCTTTCTCAATTCATTTAAAGCCTAAATAACCTTATTAATGAAACTAAGGATAGCACAGAAAGAAAACTGGGGGCTGTTACTCATGAATAATCTCAACAGACTATATAGCTAATAAAATTGAGCAACATGTCCCTTTTTAGAGCGCTTTTATATATGTATTTTTCAGGAATGAAAGTTTGGTTCAAAGTTGGCATATCCATCAGGGTCCAAACAGAAAAACAAAGTCCCTTTGATTGGTATATCCAGTCTCACGTTGAGGTCTTTTATCCATTTTGAGTTTATCTTTGTGTACGGTGTAAGAGAATGGTCGAGTTTCATTCTTCTACATATAGCTGCCCAGTTTTCCCAGAACCATTTATTGAAGAGACTGTCTTTTTTCCACTGTATATTTTTTCCTGTTTTGTCGAAGATTATTTGACCATAGAGTTGAGGGTCCATATCTGGGCTCTCTATTCTGTTCCACTGGTCTATGTGTCTGTTTTTGTGCCAGTACCATGCTGTCTTGGTGATCACAGCTTTGTAATAAAGCTTGAAATCAGGTAACGTGATGCCCCCCATTTTATTTTTGTTTTCCAACATTTCCTTAGCGATTTGGGGTCTCTTCTGATTCCATACAAATTTTTGGATTATTTGCTCCAGCTCTTTGAAGAATACCGGTGGAATTTTGATAGGAATAGCACTAAAAGTATAGATTGCTCTAGGCAGTATAGACATTTTAACAATGTTTATTCTTCCGATCCAAGAGCATGGAATGGTCTTCCATCTTTTTGTGTCTTCTTCAATTTCTTTCATGAGTGTTCTGTAGTTCCTCGAGTACAGATCCTTTACCTCTTTGGTTAGGCTTATTCCCAGGTATCTTATGGTTCTTGGTGCTATAGTAAATGAAATCAATTCTCTAATTTCCCTCTCTGTATTTTCATTGTTAGTGTATAAGAAAGCCACTGATTTCTGTACATTGACTGGTATATCCAGAGTGTTTTCTAGTACAACTGACTTTTATATAGGTGATGGAAAATTGGAAAAGCTTAACAGGGTTCCTGAACCAACCCAGAAATTAACAAGAGTACACACTTTATAATTTAGTTTTGACTACTCTTGAATTCCATATAATCTGATACATTGTTTCCTGGGGTAGAAGGAAGCTTTCTCAGGTAATAGAAATGTTCTTGCCCAGAGAAAGAGGTAAGAATAAACATATCAAAACTCACTGTACACTTAGCATATATGTATTAATTATGTGTACCTTCTATAAGATCTTAATTAAAATAACGTATCTTTAGTTGAAGAATGCTGCTAATTTTTTTTTTTTTTTGCTAATTTTTACTTCAATGGATCAACCAGTTCATTTCATTGTGACCCCAATGCCCAACTCCTTGGCTACCTCTCCAGAATTGCTCATTAATTCCTTATTTTCATATCTTTGAACCATAAAAATATATTTGTGTTTTTTCAAGCTTTTATATAAACCATAATCCTTCTGTGGTCTATTCACTCATTGTGATATTTATCCAGGTATGCTCCTGGATTTACACATTATTCATCACCAATTTATTCCAATTGATAATTTGTAAAGGTTTGTGCATTTTCTTGTTTGTGGACTTTGAGTTCAGATGCTTTCTTTTATGATTAGTGTTGCTTTGTACATTCCTGGACAACTCTTATACGGATATACACTATCTCCTTGCACGTATATCTCTCAAGGGTATATACCTGGAAGTGGGTTTTTAGAGCCTGGATATTTTTAACCTTATGTTTCTGAGTTATACATTCTTACTAGTAGGATATAATAATTTCCTTTTGTTCCACACCTTTGCCAACTCTTAATATAGGCAAAAATTCTAAATCAGACAAAATCATAATAACATAATACAAGAATCATAATTTTAATTGATTATATACATGAAAATATGTTCAACTTGAATTCATTTTTTGGCAAGGTTTCATGGTAGATCTATAACCTTATTTTTGTGCTCTGATTCCTAGGAGTTCTCCATCTATTCTGGGTACTAACCTTGTACTTATTTTAGGCTTCAAATCTTCTGGTTGTACCTTTTATTTTCATTCCTTTAGCTTTTGAACATAAACTCTTAATAGTTCATGGATAATACTTATTATATTTAAGAAACATTTTATTACTGAAGTCATAAATATATTTTATAAAGTTCTACCTCAGGTTTAAGTATTCACCCTAGTCACAAACCAAGTACAGATGAATTTAATTCTATTTTTCTACCTATCTATAACCTATTGGAGAGTACATCCCTCCCCCTGCCACTAGCCAGCAATAGAACTGTCAGTATTAAGTTGCCGTATGCATGAGTTCATGTCTAAAATCTGTTCCTTTAGTCTATTTGGACATCCCAGCCCAATACCATACTTTTACACCTATACAAAACTGACAGCTTGTATAATCCTAAGAAACTGATTTGGTAGTCGGCACACTTCCAAGTCAAGCCCTTGGCTTTACTTAACCATAATAGCTTTCACTTGCATTTTGGGTAAAATGCTAAAACAGCTGCCCTCCTCCTACTTACCAGCAAATATGGTGAATCAAAAACGGTATCACACCCCAGAAGGGAGTGGTGGAAGGTTACATTTACAAATATCTAAAAGAGACAAGGACAGTGGTACTCATCATATCTCTATTGAATTCACCAGTCTGATGGCTGCAAAAAAACAAAGGATCTGGAGTGAGTTTGCTATGTCTACTAGGTAGCTTCTTTTGCAGCTGCAGGGATATCAAATATCTTTGTTAAAAAAGATTAACTTGGGGGCGCCTGGGTGGCTCAGTTGGTTGAGCGACTGCCTTCGGCTCAGGTCATGATCCTGGACTTCCAGGATCGAGTCCCGCATTGGGGCTCCCAGCTTCTTGGGGAGTCTGCTTCTCCCTCTGACCTTCTCCTCTGTCATGCTCTCTCTCAAATAAATAAATAAAATCTGTAAAAAAAAAAAAAAAAGAAAGAAAAGTTAACTTGACCTTAGGTAACATGGTATCCAATCATTAATATGATAAATATGTTCTATCAGAAAAACAGAAGTAGTTCACATTTCCATTGAATGGATAGCATTATTAAATTGTCTTCTCCCAGAGCTGTGTAAACTGTTCCATACTCTCAAAGTTTGAAGAGATCAGAACCATCAATGTCTGAAGGACAGCATACTGACTCACCCTACTGATGGCATGCTAACTGGACTAGATGAGCAGAAAAGGTTAACACATTAGAGATATTGGTAAGGCAATATGCTTCTTAGTGTAGAAGACCATTCATATTCAGGGGCCTACTCATAAGTAAAGTTTTTGTTTGTTTGTTTTTTGTTTTTAATTCATTTTTACCTATTTGTCAGAGAGAGAGAGCACACAAACAGACAGAGTGGCAGGCAGAGGCAGAGGGAGAAGCAGGCTCCCCGCCGAGCATGGGAGCCCGATGCGGGACTCGATCCCAGGACACCGGGATCATGACCGAGCCGAAGGCAGCTGCCCAACAAACTGAGCCACCCAGGTGCCCCCATAAGTAAAGTTTTTATAACTCGAACTCAGGGGTGTGTTGTGTTATTTCATGCAAAGTAAAAGATGAATTACTATACCTTATACCATGAAGAAAGCCTAATACTTGGTGGGGCTTCTTAGGTTTGAAGGCAGTATATTCCCACCTAGGATGACTACTTTAAACCACATACTGTGTGACAAAGAAGGCTGCAAACTCCAAGTGGGGCCCAGAGAAGAAACTGGCTCTTTAGTAAACCAGCCTATGCTGTTTGAGATCCTCTAGAAACACTATTAGCATGACTGAGCAATCCCTTCTGAAAGGGTTAAAGTACTAAATGTCTTAGGCTTTGTAAGACATCTGGCATCTGCAAATATTAACTCTCCTACTGTAGTGCAAAAGCAGCTATAGACAACTCCAAAAAGGTGGAAAAACAACAGGTCAGCAGCAGTCCTATATAAGCTCAGAAATTGTTATAGCTTTAACTCTTTTTTTTATTATTAATTTCTTTTCAGTGTAACAGAATTCATTGTTTATGCACCACACCCAGTGCTCCATGCCATATGTGCCCTCCATAATACCCACCACCTGGTTCCCCCAACCTCCCACTCCCCGCCCCTTCAAAACCCTCAGATTGTTTTTCAGAGTCCATAGTCTCTTATGGTTCATCTCCCCTTCCAATCTCCCTCAACTCTTAAATTAGGTCTGTAATCCATTTCAAATTAACCTTTATGTATGGATTAAGGTATGAGGTAGAATTTGTGATGAACTCTTTCCCATATGAATACCTAATTATTTTAGTCATGTTTATTAGAAAAAGACTTACTAAATTATGTTTGTACCTTTGTTAAAGATTGAACATAGAGAACTATTTCTGGACTCCTGTTGTACTCAGGGAAGGACTCAATGCCCAAATACAAGGTATAGGACTATTGGTCACCTTCCATCTGTTCTTTAGGGTCTGCCTTAGCTTTTAATGTGAGGATGTGAGGTCTTGCTCTTCAGGGAAGCCTCCAACCAATGACTGTATCACCACATTGGTCAGTCATTGGCTGGAGGTTGTCCAGAGAAGAGCTTGCCCTAGTCTACTGCTACTTTGGTTAAAGAATTAGCTATTTCTATCCATTTTGGCCCTCCCCTCTGAAGAAAATTTTTTTCATTGCAGATACTTCCGGGTCTGCATTGCCATCTTGTGGACCCTCTTATCCTCTCTCTCTTCCAAGTATTAACTCCCTCAAATTTTTTGCATCCCTAAGCCTTGAATATGCTCCTCAGAAATCTTAAGCTGGCCAGTAATCTATGACTACTCTTATGCCGATATCACTATCTTGACTATTGTAGCTTTTGGTCTCAATTGGGTAGTAAAGGTCCTCTACTTTGTTCTATATTAGAATTACCTCAGCTAATCAATATTTATTTCTGTATGAATTATTGTCAATTACTACAGAAAGAGCTGATATCTTGTTTAGTATTATGTTGCCTATTCTCTCCCATAGATCTATATAGCCATCTTAACATGAGTTAGGTCTTACTAATGCATTAGAGATCATTCTACTTAGATCTTTTTCTCTAACATTTTAGATAAATGTTATACTTCAAAAATTAAAAAAAAATGAAAATAAGGTCTTTTGTCAGTCAACATTGGCTCAGTTCTTTTTACTGGACTTTAGTCCAACAAACACTTCAAGAGAAGAATCAGTATATCCTAAAACAAAAGCAAAAAAGAATCAGTGGAGTAACTCAGATTGGAAATAGCAGGCAGCCATTAGCACCTCATTAGACTAATAAGATAAAATGAAAATATGGCAGTCCAGGGTCACCTGAAGGCTATCTGGCAAGTGCAGGCAGCATGGAGAATATGTAGTCACTAGAAGATGGTACTCAAATCTGAGAGAAAAGTCAAAGTATTTGAGTTTCTATTCCTCTACTGTCCAGTATTCTGTTAGTATGTGCCATTTGCTGAACAAGCCAGAAGCTTGTTGACAGATGTTTTAGTTATCTACTGCTACATAAGAATACTATGACTGTTGTAGCCTAAATCAACATATTTATTAGCTCCATTCCAATGGATCAAGAGTCCAGGCATAGTTTAACTGGCTACTCTGCTTCATGGTCTCACAAAGCCACAGTCAAGGTGTTGGGTGAGCTGTATTCTCATCTGAAGGCTTGACTAGGAAACAATCTACTTCCAAACTCAGATGGTTGTTAGTAAAATTCAATTTCTTGTGGTTTTGGACTAAGATTTTGTTTCTTGCTGGTTTTTGGCTGGCAGCCATCCTCATTTTCTAGAGACTTCTGGGTTTTTTGCCACATGGGTTCCCTAGACACCAGTGAGTGCTTCATAAAAGTCGAAAGGGAAATAATATATTTACAAGATGAATGTCCCAATCTTACATAAAGTAAGCATGAAAATGGCAGATTTTCATTTTGTTTATGTCTTATTAGACTCAGGTAACAGGTCCTGCCCATTTTTGAGGATCTTCACAACTATGTGAAGAGGCGAGGACCATGAGGGCTATCTCCAGAGGTGGTGCATCACTAGCAGGGGAACCTGGAAAGTCCGGTTTGCAGAGAAAAGGGTAGCAATTATCTAAAGACAAAACAAAGGACTTGCATGAACATGATCTTTTAGGTGTCAAATATCAAATGGTTTGAACCAGAACTATTTTGGCCACATCTATTTCCTTTTCTGCTTATTGATTTCACTCCATTCCAACCTCTCTTATAGCCAATTACTCTAGCATGTGTTAAATGTCTGAAAAAATGCATCTATCTTTGGGTAATAGGTTATAGGTATTTTTAATTTACATAAATGATACTGTGCTATAGATCTCTCATTTTCATTAAACACTCCAAGATTGGTGATGGTTGTTATACTACATGCAGTTTATGGTTTCTAACTTCTGCAATTCAATTTTTCATTTTCTGGAATAAACCTCTAGATTCATTGCCAGCTTTTCTTAACACCAAAATGAATATTCTAGAATATTCCCTTTATGAATCTATGAAATTATGTCTGATAATTCTAGGAATGTGACTCATTAGCTTACATCTCTTCATCTCCTATCCGATACCATTAAAGTAGAAGAAAAAATCTGGAGCTCTATGCTAAATTGATAATTATACATTGAACTCTGTATCCTATTAACAGAGCATACATTTTCCAAACATTCCTCGAAAACTAATGGAAATCAATATTATAGTGGATTAGAGATTCCTAAATCTCAAAACATAGAAATTACATTGTTACAAGAAAATATAACTTGCAGAGAAAAAAAAAAAATTCCTATAGCCTTTCCTATAGCCTTCTAATTTGAAGTGCTTTGCTTCATAACTCCTGGGTCAAAGAATAAATACCCAGAGGTAAACCCACAGCCTTAAATACTTTCAAAAAACACATTTTTCCATTGTATCTACATACCACATCTTTATCCATTTGTCTGTTGAAGGGTATCTTGGTTCTTTCTACAATTTGGCTATTGTGGACATTGCTGCTATGAACATGGGGTGCATGTGCCCCTGGCCACTAACTGGTCACTTAGCTTTGGACAACTGGTTTCTCTTCTCTGTTTAAACTTACTATCTCTAAGATAAGCTGAGATCAGGGGGAAGAACATGGGGTGCATGTGCCCCATCTGTATCTTTGGGGTAAATACCTAGTAGTGCAATCACTGGATCGTAGGGTAGCTCTATTTTTAATGTCTTGAGGAACAGTACATATATATGATGGAATATTGCTCAGCCATCAAAAAGGATGAATGCCCATCATTTGCATTCATGTGGATGGAACTGGAGGGGATATGCTAAGTAAAATAAGCCAAGCAGAAAGAAACAATTACCATATGATGTTGCTCATGTGTGGAGCATAAGGAATAGAGCAGAGGACCACAGGGGAAGGGAGGGAAAACTGAATGCAAAGAAATTAGAAAGGGAGACAAACCATGGGACTCTGGACTCCAGTAAACAAACTGAGTGTTACAGAATGAAAGGTGTTAGGGGGATAGGGTGACCAGGTAATGGGTATAAAGGAGAGCACATGTTGGGACAAGCACTGGGTGTTATATGCAACTAATTTAGTGCTCAACAATTCAACAAAAATTTATGATGTACTATATATATGTTGGATGACTTAACAAAATGAAAAATAAAAGTTAAAAAAATAAAAACTTCTTTTTTTGACAAAACATTCAAGCCTAACCATAGCTTTGGCCAAATTCTACAAACACTTTTTTGTTCCTGGTGGTGGGTATCCACATATTGCATAGAGCACTGGGCATGGTGCATAAACAGTGAATTCTGGAACACTGAAAAGAAATTTTTTAAAATTACTCATAAGGGTTAGGTGTTTATCCTTTCTGATGGAGGCCTGGAATTCCATTGTATGTATGGACCATGTCTTCTTTGTCCATTCATCTGTTGAAGAGGGTCTGGGCTATTTCCACAGGATGGTGAATGTGGCCATTGTTACTATGAACATCTTGTAGAGCATAAGGAATAAAATGGCGGACATTAGGAAAAGGAAAGGACAAGTGAATTGGGGGAAATCAGATGGGGAGACAAACCATGAAAGACTATGGACTCTGAGAAACAAACTGAGGGTTTTGGAAGGGAAGGCGTAGGGAAATGCATTAGCCTGGTGGTGGGTATTAAGGATGGCATGTATTGCATGGAGCACTTGGTGTGGCACATAAACAATAAAACTTGGAACATTGAAAAATAAAATAAAATAAAATTACCAAAAAAATCACTAAAGAACAAGAAAACAAGCAGAAATTGACACACAGTTGGTAAATGAGCTTGCTCTTCAAGGAACTGGGCTGAGTGGGGAATAGGCTTCCACTAGCCTTTTTGAGGGTTATGAAGTAGATGTGTATTGGATAAAAGATAGGACCTGGCCACTAACTGGTCACTTAGCTTTGGACAAATGGTTTCTCTTCTCTGTTTAAACTTACTATCTCTAAGATAAGCTGAGATCAGGGGGAAGAAAGGGCGGAGAGAGGGAGGTTTGACAACATACTATTTAAGTAAATACTAGTCTTAATTTTGACTTCAAAACTATTGAGCCAGAATATCTAAGCTTATGGATGTCAAGAGGCTTAAGCCACTGAGTCTATCCGGTTCAGTAGAGGTCCCTCTCCTACCCTCTACTTTTGAACATAACCTACAGGAAGTTGTTTGTACTCATCCCTAGGGTGATAGAGATAAGTGGGCAGTGTTGTCTTAAGCAGAAGATAGTTCTCTGTGCAGGACTCGTGGGACATGAACTCGTTGTTATAGGGGAGTAGGACTACTTCAAGTCTAGCACCGCTTTTGACCTCCCATTTCAAACATAGCCACATTGTACTTTATGAACTTCTTTCTAACATTGACAAATAAGGTAAGGAATAATAAATGTCTTCAGCATGTGCTCAGTTTACCACCTTGAACTTGAAATATGATAGCTACAAATACTTCTCCCTCTCTAACATCAACATTATTTAACTTGCTGGGATAACATTACAGTGGTGAAAAATTGTGGTAGCAGTAATGTCATTTTTCTAACTAAATTGAATGCTTCTAATGGTTCATCATTAAATGATGTTTGCTCTAAGCCTTTGGAGGATTCCTTGTATTGAGTTACAGACATTTCCTTTTATTCCTAGCTTGACAAAATTTACTCAAAGTTTGCAAATGCTTTTTTTTTTTTTGAAACTTGAGATAAACCACATTATCTCCTTTAACATGTTAATGCAGTGAGTTATTGATATTCCCTTCATATTGATCTATCCTTGCATTTCTGAGATAAATTCTACTTTGTCCCTATATATTATTAATTTAATATACTGCCATGTTTGATTTTCAAATATTTTTAGCTTCTTTGAATCTTTGTTAATGATATTGACCTATAGCTTGCTGTTCTCATTCTCTGTGGTATCAAATTATGCTAGCTTTATAAAACTAAGCAATTTTCATCTTTATTTTGGCATTTTCTTTCTTTGCACAATGTATCCTCTTTTATCACTCAAGGTCTAAACCAGGGAAACAGAAAACATTTCAAGTATTTACTACAAAGGGAATCTAATCCAGATAATGAGTTCTTCTGAAGATGAATGTGCTAGAAGCCAAACAGGGGATTGAGATGGTGAGGAAACTGAAAAAATGGAGGCTGCAGGGATCCAATATCAGCCTAGGCTGGGGAGATAATGAGGAGGAAACTGTGTTAGGAAGCCCAGGTTGGGGTACCTGGAGAAAGAGAAGCCAAGGTGGGTCTAAGTCCCAGAGTAGCTGCCTGAGACAAAGAAGGGGGAGGAATACCCTGGATTTCTGCTACCATCCAATCCCCTACCAGCCTTCTCACTGGGCAAAAACTGCTAAGACCCAACAGAATGGGGAGCCTGGGAAATTCAGCCTGCAAGTACAGTCAGCCCTCTGTAGTACACTGACTAGAACAGAAGGACAAAGACTGAAACTGAAAACAAATGTCAATAGTTTTGGATTCATTCCAGGATCTTGCTATCTGAGCAATGCTATGAACGTTCTTGAATGTGTTTCCTGGTGTACATATTTAAGAGATTCTTTATGGTGTAATCCAGGAGCTGTTGGGCATGTAGACCTTATATTTTATTGGAAACCACCAAACTATATTACAGTGCACTTGTATGTTTTCTATCCTCAGCTGTGTATTGAAGTTCTTGATCCTTGTCCCTAACAATATGAGTTTCAGGGATCTTGTTTGCTTCTCCAGACTCCCTTCTTTTCTCCATTCTCTTCTGTGCTTCCAGAGGCTGACCTGAACACTTTATCACTCAGACTCCCAGCCCTTTGATTGGCCTTGCCAATGGGGAACACTGGCAAGAGATCTGAAGGAAGGTAACTATTCTTCCTCCAGGTCCCTCTAGGGGTAGATAGCCACTCTTCACTCTTCACTCTTCCCCTTGGTTACTACACTATCCAGTGTTTTCCCTCTATATACTGCCAACATTACTGTAAAGAATCCCTTTGCAAATTGTCTTATTTTAAACTGATTAAGCCATTTAGTTCCCATTGGGTCTCAGAAGGATAAAGAGTATTTATCTTCTGAATGGTTGCCAATCTGGGCTTCCATAATCTTGTGTTCAACTTCCATCCCCAGTCATTAGTGTCATTGAACATCTTCATGTCACTGGATATTTCTGCTTATGTGAGTTTTTCTGAGTTACAGGAGTTCATTATGTAATCTGAATATTAGTCTCTTTTTGGGTTTATATGGTAAAAATATTTTCTCCAAACTTAAAATGTGTTTTTTCTCTATATAATGCCTCTTTAATACTCAATTCTTTTATATAGCACAAATTAATCCATGCTTAATGTGGTTTTTTACATACCAAAAATTTCTTCTACTTTACCTCAAAGTCCTAAGATAACTTCAGAAGACAACAGAGTAAGCTGCCTTTTACATCTAAATCTTTAATATATTTGGAATTGACACTTTCTGCACATGGCGAGAGGTAGGGTCCATACTCATGTTTTTCTATATGAATAACTTCCTGTCTTAGACTCATTTGTGGAAGCATTCATTCCTGACTCACCCCCTCCCTGCTCTGAGGCAGCTGTGTCATTTTAGACTTCCGCATACTTGAGTCTATTCTGGGTTCTTCATTCTGTTCTGTTGGTCTTCATTACCACTTTTTAGTCTTTTTCTAGTAGAACATGCCTCTGCTTTGTTTTTCTTTAGCAGTGCATTAGCTATTCTGGTCCCTTTGCTTTTCATATAAATTTAGAATGAACTTGTCAATTACTAGAGAAAACAAAACTTTTGGAGTTTAATATAATCCTGTTAAATCTTATTATGGATGTATTTATTTTGACATTCTGCTTGTGTTCTTAGAGCTTCTAGAATATGTGGTTGTTACTTTTTTTAAGTTTTCAGCCTATCTTTATCCCTCACTTTTAAAAATAGACTATTTTAAAGTAATTTTAGGCTTATAGCAAAATTGTGCAGAAGTTAGTGTTCAAATGTTATCCCTTGGCCCCACTGTTCTATCTCCTACATATTTCTTCTGCCTTCTTTACACTCTTCTCTTTCTGGGAATTTGATAATATTAAACCATGAGATATTGTTCTGTATGTCTTGGATTCTGAGGGGTTTGTTTTGTTTCAGTTTTTACCATTTTTTTCTATTCAAATGTCCTCAAGTTCATGGATTCTGTTTTCAATTAGGTCAAGTCTTCTGAGGAGACATATAGAGACAATCTTTTTCTGATATCATGTCTTTTGGTAACTTTTCCATTTAACATTTTAATAGTTTCTATTTCTCTGCTGAAATTTTCTACTCATGCATATTGTCTGCCAAATCTTTTATCTGATGGCTTAAAACCTGTCTGCTGTTCTAGCATCTCAATTTTCCTTGTCGGTTGTGTTGACCATTTCACCCTTTTGTAATAAGCAGTTCTTCCCATTCTCAGTTTGAGCACCAGCTACTGTGAAGAGATAAATAAAATTCTCACTTAGAAGTGGGCTACTAGGCAGTTAGAGGTGGAGGTATGGGGTAGTAAGTCAATATGATCGGATGTTGACTTGGTTTTGGGGTTTTGTTAATTCTCTTACCTTTATGAGTTTCAGTTTCTGTACTGGAGTTTGCTTTCCCCTTTTGTTTGTGGTGCCAGAGTTTGGTTGGTTGGTTGGTTGGTTTTTCTCTGTGTTCCTGTCCATCCTCTGCTGTTAGCCATTTCTCAGTGCCTATACCATAAAAAGGGATCTCTCCATGGCCTTCCTCTGCCCTTGCAGTAGACTTTTGAGCTTGTTACAAGTGCTAAGATTATGACAAGGGCAAAGCTGTCCTCTATTCTCCTTGACCAGCCTTAGTCTCAGGTTGGTCCTGTGTGCTTGGTCCTCTGGGGGTGGTGGTTTCTAAGCTATTCTACCCTGTACTCATGGCAGCAACACTCTCCCTGGTCTGAGCAGCCAAACATATCCTACCTGACCACCAATGGTATCATGCCTCTATACTGGTGTAGGAATGGGGGCAGGCTATGGGTTTTCTGCTCCCTTTTTATCCCAGATGCTGTGGCACTTGTCTTTAGTCCTGGAAACAGGAGAGAAACACCTCTCTTACAAAAAAGATGAGTTTTGCTTCTCTTCCATAAGCTTTGGTCTTTGCCATGCTCTGGGAGGAGAGCATTTCTCAATCCTCTCCCAGTAGCACAATAGTTTATTTCCTTTTGAGATTAGGTCCAGGGAAGGGGCAGTTATTTGTACCTTGCATCCAGCTGCAGTTAATCCTGAGCTACATGGCTATGCTACCAAGCAGAACTCTCTGGTCTCTGCCCTACTCTTTCTCATGAACAGCTCAAGAAGGCCTTTGACAAAGATCTTGAATGTGAACATCTCATGTTTTGCATACCCAAATATTTCAAACTTTGTCCCACACTTGGCCTTTAAGAATTCCTGAACATTCTGATTTCTTCTTACTCATTTCTATGCAGGCTACTACCCTTCCCTTCTGTGTTCTGCCAATGTAAGATTGTTCTCTCTCCTCAGAGGAGATTAACACTCTGGAATCTAGTCCACTTGGATGCTTTGTAACCTTAGGCCTCTGGGCTCAAGACAAATTAAAATTTTGTAGATCATCTGGCTTAAGGGAAGAGTGTTCTTTTGAAGTTTTCTACACTCTGAACAGAAAGTATACCTTATCCTCCAATTCCTAATCTGTACTGAGTTTTTCCTTGATCTATGGATTACCTTACAAGTGAAACTCTTAATTCCCAGATATTATATTTTCCATCATTTTTATTGCTTATTTCTAGTCTACTTTCATTTAATTGGCATTCAGTATAAATTGCTTTTGAATTTTGCTTTGCTTTATTTTGCAGAAGTTCTGCATGTGCTTGAATGTGTTTTGCATTTACTGGGTACAGTGTTCGCTGTATGTGCTCCAGTTTATTAATTACAGTGGCCAAATCTTTGACTTCCTTACTGATTTGTCTGTTTTTCTATCAGTTACTAAGCCAACTAGATTAATAGTCCAATATGATTATGGATTTTTCATGTCAAAAGAACTACAAATCTTAGCTGACATATTTTGAGGCAGAAAAGCATTAGAGATAGTTACTTCAAAATGATTGTTCAGTTTGAGTACACATAATAACTTGATCTCAATTTTTTTTCTGACATGTTAGACATAACTTTGGGTTTTAATTTCTTTCTATTTCCCTCCATCTCTTTTACATAATTATTTTGTAGATCATGTGCATAGCTAGGTTTTCTGAGGCTTGACATCTTAACTGAAGCATTTAGCCCTTTGTTACTAATACTTGGATTTAAGATTTATTCCACAAGGTCTGATTCTTTTTCTCTCCCTGCTTTCTTTTGAACTGATTACAGTTTTTTTCCCCACTATTTCCTTCTGTTAATGAGGTTATTCTTTCTGTGATTTTAGTGGCAATGTTAAAAATTACAAAATGCATTAACTAACGGCTAATAATCAGTAGCTTAGCTCTCTGCCTAGACAACTTTACAAATTTGAGGTGTTTAATCTGTTGAGGTTGTATTTATTCTATCTTCAGCCAGTGAAAGCCTCTGCCTAGAGTTGGTACTCCAGGATTTTTTTTAAATGTTCAGTTAGCCACTGTATAAATACATTATTATCTTTTGAAGTAGTGTTCAATGACTCATTAGTTCCGTATAACACCCAGTGCTCATCACAACATTTGTTCTCATCTACTTTCGGGCAACAAGACCAAATTGCAGATATTAGGGGAGTGGCAATAACTTCTATTATACCAATGACTCCCAAATTTTGGTGGAGATCAAAATACCTACCAAACTTGGTGGAAAATATAAAAGCAAGACCATTTCCTGCCTCAATGAGTCTGGGCCTTTATGCTTGATTAGCATTTCAGGGGATTCAGATACAGAATTTTAGTAGCAATGATGCTATAATGCAGAAGGTTCTCAGAGTTCTCATCTGTGGTTGTTAGGGTACGGAATCGACCACCCCTCAATTAGAGAACACTCTCGATAATGCAAGTCACATAGCGAGGTTTATTTCCAGCTAGCTGGGGTCTTGCATTTTCCTGACAGTTAATGATGATAAACATTTTTTTCATGTATCTGCTAGCCATTTATATATCTTCATTGGAGAAGTGTCTGTTCATGCCTTCTGCCCATTTTCTGACATGATCATCTGTTTTTTGGGTGTTGAGTTTGAGGAGTTCTTTATAGATATTGGATATAAGCCCTTTGTCTGTAGTGTCATTTGTGAATATCTTCTCCCATTCCATGGGGAGAAGAGTGGGGGTATAGGTGAGCCTGGTGGGGGTATTAAGGAGGGCACGTATTGCATGGAGAACTGAATGTGATAGGTAAACAATGAATCTTGGAAGACTGAAAAAATAAAAAAAAAAATTTAAAGATGCCCCATATCCCACACAGCTTCCAGACCAATTACTGGTGTCAAGTTCTGCATGACCTAAGTGGGGCAGTCTCTCCTTGAGACAAAGAGGAAGGATTATCCAACAAAGAATCTATATGACCTGGCTACTCTGTCAGTAGGAACTCAGAACAGACTTATGGATCTTAAAATTTCTAAAGCAGAGAAGGTAGAAGAAAAAGCCAGACAATGGAGAGTTGATTGATGTGAGGTGCCCGCACAGGACTAACTAATGTCCTGGCAAAGATGTGGAACCAGTCTTGATATGCTGCTCGTATAGCTATCAGAAGTTCTAGATAGGGTGGGAATGTGGAAAAATGGCCTATATCAGCAGTCTTCAAACTTTGCTGTACATTTAAATCATGTAGGGAGATTTTTTTTTTTAATCTTGACCCTTAACCTTCCCATAATCTCTTACAAATAGATCAATCTCAAGACCTAAGACACAAACATCAGTTTTTAGAATTCCCCTGGTGATTTTTGACATCAGCCAAGTTTGAGAGCCACAACAGCAAATGTGGCGATAGCACAGTTACCTTGTTAAGTTTTGGGGAAAGAGCTCAGAGATGGGCTAGCTACAAGCTTTTTGTTTCTTCTTCTTTTTTTTTTTTTTTTTTTTTAACAAGTCAGGATGTTCCCCAGGGTGCTCCAGGGATCAGTCTTTTCCTTAAAACAAGTGCTTCACACTAGTGATAGAAGGCACCAGCCTCACTAAAAAGCAGAAGTGGCAGTCATCTACAGGCCTGGGTTGGTGGTGGGTTTATATTGAACTGGACTCACTGGTGTCCATGAAAATAGTAGGATTCAGAAATAGCAGAGGTCATGCAACAGCACTGATCACATCTACATTGCTGTAAAGCCAGAGTAGCAAGTAGAAGTCTTGATCCACGAGGCAATTAGACCATGACACAGCTAGTGCAAAAGATTGACAGCCACAAAGGTATTGCTTGACCTGTATAACAAAAGCAATCAAGAGCAGGTGAAAAAACTTAAACAGGCTGTCCCAATAGGGAGCAGCTCTCTTACTCACTTTTCACACTTGAGCTAAATCCAGCTAACTCACCTTGAAGGAAGAACCTGTGATATTACAGCAAATACATACAGTAGTGATTCCCCAAAGTCCATTCCCATCCTATGATCATTTGTGTGAGGAATTATATACTAAAGAAAAGAAAACACTAAGCTCTTTCAGAAAGTGCTGGATAAAGAGTTGCACATGTTAGTTATATGAGGGATGGAAAAAAAATTCTCTTGAATTTCCAACTAGACAGGATGTAGGGGTCTAGTAAAATCCTTGGTCAAGGATTCTTCAGAATGTCTGGTATCACTCCATGATTATTTCCTTACTCTTCAGTGAGTAACTATGAAGGTATACTTGGAAAACTCTCATGTTTCTCCTATTCTGGGGACTATATTTTAAAACATATGAAGCAGGTGGCCTGAATTGCTTGAATATTTGACCAGAGTAATCAAGTGTTACCTGTTCCCTAGAATGCCCCAGCAGTCACTCCTTTCTCTAGAACTGAAGGAAAGCATTAATGAGGATGATGCCAGTCTCTATGAGAAGCTGGTGTGTTGGAGGTCTCTTGTAAGCCAGGCTACATGATTATGGCAGGGGCTACACAGAGTTAGGCTTCCTGGTGTCTGTGGGGACAGAAGGATTCAGAAATGCAGAGGTATATCACAAGCACTTAATTACATCCACATTGCCTCTAAGGGTTGCCGTGAAAAACCATGAAGTCAGAGTGGAAAGGAGAGACCTTCATCCACAGGGCTACTAGACCAGAATCTATGAGGTTAATAAGGAAGTCAGATAGTGAACAGAAGTTTTGATTTACACAACCAAAAGGAACCAAGAGTAGATGAGCAGAGGACTAAGACCAGTTGACCCAGTGAAAAGTCCACTATCCCCTGCCCAGTACTCACACCTCAGCCAGCTGGCTAATGTGATAAGTACACAGAGCAGTCACTCCCCAAGTCTTTCCCCAAAAGCATCTATGTTCACTTAATTTGAGGAACTCAACCCTATGAAAAGGAAACTACTCAGATTTTCAGGAGTTGTTGGATACATTACTGATATGAGAGACCTGCAATACTTACAACTTTTCTATTAAAGGGTATGGGGGGTAGTTATCACCTCCCAAGTTTCTCTGATCCATTCTGTGGTCCTTTCCCATTACATGTGAAGGCCTGTCTGTAGTGGTTGGATCCACTTTGCAGTTGGTAAGGCCGTGTTGTTTCCTGGTATGTGGACTAAGGTTATACAGGCAGGAAAGACCTCCATTTCAATCCTAACCCTTCAAGGGAGAAACCTGTGAAATTATACCCCACCCAAGACTGAAAACTGGAATGCTGTATATTAGAATGTATACTGGAACGGTAGGTACTACTGTTACCTTGAAATTTTAAAGAATGTAGGAATCATGGTTCTCATCAATCATATCCCCATTCAGTGTTGTGCATGGTACATTCAATAATCAGATGGACTCATGGTAGATCATGACCAAGCCCAACAATAGGCACAAAAAGGAACACAGTCTGTTATTGTATATTGCATAGCCCAGAGGCTGCTGGCCTGACATACTTGAGTATGGCCTCTGGTCTACAGTTGATACATCAGCTTTGGTGCACTTGACATTCTGCCATTCTGATAGATGGGTACATATTCTGTGCCAACAGCCACAGTGAGCCAGGGCCATGGAGAGTCTGAGGGTAAGAAAAATCTAGAATGGGTGGTAGAAGAGGAATAGAAGAGGAATATCAATCCTGACCCATTACAAATTGGTTCTCCCCAAAACAGGTGCTAATACAAATAGGGGCATAAGATATTAAGGATGAGCAGCTGCAAAAGGAATGGGAGGAAGCCAATTAAGTAGATAAAGAAGTCAAGTTGAAGCATGCTAGAGAGACCTTGACCAATTTGAGGTGCTCTGATATAAGAGTTGCCCATCAGTGTCCCATATTGTGCCTAAATGGCCATTGCCTTATTTTCCTTCTTCACTCACTGTGCTACCCCAGGAAGAAATCTACATTGAGTGGGAAGGCTCTGGTATAGACCTTAAAGGAACTGGTGAACTGGCAAATTCCAATTCCAGGATGGGCAGCATGTTGGCCAGGCTAGATTGTCATAGTGGAGTTAGAAGGTAGTTGAAGTCCTATGAAAAGTGGGGAAATAGATGTAGATCACATCAGCAGCTTCACCCACATGCTTAAACTTGCCAATTGCCAACCTTTCTGTTTACAAGTGGGGTCTGCTCTCCCCTATATTACCAAGGCTGTCAACTGATGCTGTCCCTTTTTGTGTAACCTGGTTAGTATAAAGCTGCTCTCAGTCTCTTTGAAATTTCTTCATTCCTTATTTCCCTAGATTGTTCTGTGTTTTGGTATGACCTTGGACCATACCAAGGTTGATTTCTCCCCACCTAGTAATAGTCCTATTCCTGCCCTATTATGGATTCCCTATAGGGCCCAGTGTTATCAGAATTCTTTAGCCTGACTACATTGAGACATCCCAGTCACTGGAGTGAGCTGAGCTGGTAGGTGACCACATGGTTTCTAATAGTAGGAATGAAGGTACCCAGATTTCAGCTGGGAACACATAAAGTTGACCAACTACCAGCAGGGTGCCCTGATGTCTGGGAAGGCTGAGCTAACTGAGAAAATTAAGTATAAGCAGAGTCAACATGGACAAAACTTATAATAAAGGATTTACCAAAATCTCATCCCAAAAATATGAACTAGGAAAATATCATCAATGTTTTATCAGAAAGATACAATCAGACACTAGTGTCTTCTGATCAAGTTTCAGAGCACAGCACTTCTGGATTCAGACATGCACCATTCTGGACTCCTTCACCTGTCAGGTTCCAGCAGCTCTAATGCTGATTAGTACTTTTCCTGCAGTCTAGGAAGAAGGGTTGCTCTGATATAAGAGTTGCCCATCAGTGTCCATATTGTGCCTAAATGGAAAAAAGCATATTGTGCCTAGGAAGAAGGGTTGCTGCTACCTGAGCTAATTGCCACAAAACAAGGGATTTTTAAGAGCTGCATTATGAGTCGTCAGGTTGTTCACAGCCTTGCCTTATTGTGCCTCATTTGGAGTGTGAGACCACTGGGACCTTCTGATTGCACATCAGATGTGCATAGGAGTTAATAGTCCTTGGGGCAATTTTGACAGTGGGAGAAAGTAGGTGGTGAATATTCTCCATCACTTGGAGGGATTTTGGGGGAAATTACTTCCTTGGTCTCTAAAGACTTTCAGGCCAATTAAGAAATCAGCTTTTTAGGGAGCTATGACCAACCCAGAAATATAATTTATTATATTTGCCATCCCCCCTCCCTTGTTTTTTCCCTCCTGTTTTTCTTTATTGTAATAAAGTATAATCCTATCAGCAAAAAAAAATTTGTTTCAGGCTCTGTTCTGGAATACATGGTCTAAAATCAACCCCTATTTTATTGTTCTTGCTAAAATACAAATTTGATTCTAAAGTGCCTGCATCTAACTTTTAATGTGTAGAAGACAGATGAGACAGAACACAAATGACACCAAGGGAATAAAATCTTCCAAATCTAGATTCTGGAACTATTCACAGAGCAGATGATCCACTTTTAAGGAACTGTTTGAAACTGAGTGGATTTAGATTTTAATTGAGAAGAGGCTTCAAGGGTATTGGTGAAACTTTATTTCTTGAGATGAATTATTTATAAACATAGATGTTTACTAACTCTTTAAAACTACATGGGCCATAACTATTTCCCCTCCTAAAACAGACCAGGTCAAAAAGTTGGAGGAGGAGCACAATTGGATATGGGACAGCAGTTAGGTTTTTGGTTAAGAGGATTCCAAGTCTCCAGTAGTTGGAAGAAATGTACAGAATTGGTGAGAGATGTAATATTCAGTTGTGACCTGTTGAAGGTTTGAGGTAATAGAGATGTTAATGATTCTAAGGTCCTCAGAGGTGCTCAATCAGATGATGGTGTCTCTCACTAAAATGAGAGGCAAGTTGAGAGGAAGAAGTTTAATTTTGTTGGAACTTGATTCCTGTAGTTCATTCATGTAGAAACGGATATTGGTAGCAGGCTGGACAGAATCCTGGGTGGAGAAGGGGACCTGTAGGTGAGCAAATACAAGACAGTTAGTGACTGAGCTTACTCCATGTCTTTTAGACCTTGTTTTGGGGGAAACCCAAGCTGAGGCTGATATGCAGATAGTTTATTGCAAACATAGCAGGACCAAGTGTTAGTGGGAAATGAGAGACAAGAAAGATGCATTGAGCTGGTCATCACTACAGGTGACTGATTGTTTCATCCACTGATTGCCAGGAGAAGAGAGAAGAATTTATTCCAGGGGGGTGGGGGGGTTTTTGCTTCTATTGATCAAATGTTGTCAAATGTAACTCCATGGTTTCTTAGTCATGTGTGCATAAGTACTGAGCAGATTTCCAACAGCGTCTATGTGATAGAAGTTCCAGAACAGAAAGCCGGGTGGGTGACATGATGTTTGGTTGCTCTTAGGTGAAACTAGTCCCTGTAGCAATGGTTTAAAAGAGAGGTGAGGTCAGAGAGAAGTGGTACACAAACATTTCCAACCCATTTCAGGGGGAGCACACAGAGAAGTAAATATAATTGGCAATACCAACCTTTAAGAGATAGGTAGAACAAGGTGCCTAGAGGAAGACTTCAAGGATTAATAGGAAAGGAAAGAGGGAAAGTTACCCCAAAAGCTATGGGGGGGATTCAAAAAGGAGGGATTAGAAAAATGGTATCAAATAAAGCAAAAATCGAGCAAGGCAGGTTGTGACTAATACATTTGGGGAGTCATTAGCTAAAGTCTAGTTCTGGAATGAAAATGATAAAAGGCTACAACATAAAAAGCAGTAAATATATTGTGATCTGTGTAGACCAATGACGTAGTATGTCTGTATACTCCTACTATATGTATATGCTACTATACTGTGGTATGTACATTTTCAAACAGTCATGGAAAACAAATGCCCTAAAACATCTAACATTTAATACAAAACCTCTTCACAAAAATATGAAAACATTAATTTGTCAGTGATGTGAAAATAAGTGCGCTATTTTCAAGTTTTTTTTTAACCTCATTTAATACAGCATTTTTAAGATCTAAGTTTAATTTTGTTTTGATTGTTGATTTTAAGGATTGACATAGCTGAGAAAGATACTTTACAAAGATTGGTAGTTCAAGATGAAGGAACTCTACACCGCTTGTGGTTTGTTAAATTGTGAAACTCAATGTTTAGTTCCATCTACCAATCATGCAAAACTGATTTTTTTGTGACTTCTGGAAAATTCCTACTCTCAATGTCAGTTAATGGGTGCAAACTAATTGGAAGGTGTTGCATTTCTACATTTAAACAGTTAGCCCCCCAAACCTGCCGAAATTATTTGAAAACCTAATTTTCTAGTCTGCTGAACTCTTCCAGATTTAAGTATGCAGGCATAAGAGACTTTAGTAGATACTTTTTCCCTAGTATGCAATCTCAACAGTAGCAACATGTCAAAATGTGCTTTTAAAATACTCTGTGCATAGCATGATTTTTTTCAAAAGATGTTGTCCCTATATCACTCCTACAACTTCACCTTTATCTCTTGTCAAGATCAGCAAATATGGAATATTAGAAATTTTTAAAGGACAAACGCATAACTCATTTTTAAGTATATTCTTTCCATTTTAGAGATAGGGAGTGATTAATTTTTTTCATACTACAAAGACATTTGGGTCAAGTGCAAAGTATAAAAAGCGGACTATAGTTTAAAAGTCTTGTGTTCATGAAATTAGTCCCATGAATGACATCTTAGTACTATGTACCTTGATTTCAACTTCTTCCTGGCAACTTCCTATTTGTAAATGATGTGACAGATGAATTGCACACGGTGTAATATCTGTAAGCTTATTCTGGGATAGTAGCTATACTTATATTTTCCATGAAGGGGCCATTTATTGTTGAGTGTGGCTTACAAAAGTAATTTTAGGTGTATATCATTTTTTTGAAATAGAACCTGGCAGGTACCACAATCTGAGACATGTTCAAAACATTTATACTTTCATCCAACTGTATTGCAACCTCCCACACTATGTAATTTGTTCTAAACCTTGCTGCTGCAAATCTTAAGTATTTTCTGAGCATCTGCCAATAGAATTTGGTGATAGAGGAATACATTTGGCTTATTCTATTGTTTTGGTGTATTCTAGCAATTTCTATAATGGTAGGAAGAGCCAAGTGACAAATGGATTTTTATCTTTCACTCTTAAACACCAACTGCTAAATTTAGTGAAATCTTATGGAGTATTGGAATAAGAATTACATAACTCTATAGAGCACTGCTGTCAGTGGAAATTCTTCTGTTCTGCATGCTTAGTATAAATGTATCAGGATTAGCAAGATTTCAAAAATGACATTAACCTACCCAGTCACTGTGTATACTTAGAAAATGGAATTTTTCTGCTATTACTCACAAACATTACCCTAATAGTCTTGATAATTTTAATTCTTCTGGCAGATTTCTTGAACTGATTAGTTATAACATGGCTATTGAAGAATTCTACTAGGAAATAGAAACTATTAGGTTTTCAGCTCTGCTCAGTTGCTTGTATCAATCTTTTCAGTCTGTATTTTCATTGCAACAATCTAAATCACATGCTGCCCATGTTGTGAGGATTCATTTGAACAAAATAATTGTCATCACTCAGTGATGGTTTGACCTAAATGGATTGATGGGTAGGCTGTGCCTAAGGGAGACTTTGTCAGCATTTCCAGATTATGGAGCTCCCTCTCTGCCCACATCTTGTGTCCCAGGTAACCTATGACTATCCAGTGCACAGAGGAGCAGAAATCAACCTGTATGTCCAGTGTCCTTATCAGAATTTACCAACATGAATGTGAGAATCTCTTTGCCCCAAGACGTTTTATTGGAATAGTCTGTAGGTATATCCATCTCAATTTGGAGACTCCTGCTGTATGAACAAACATATTAAGGAGCTGATCTATAAGGAAATCAGTTAGAAAAAAATCAAAGTTAATTTTTTTTTATTAGAAAGGGTAACAGTAGTATTAGGCTAAGGGGAAGGGAATCACTGGGAAAAAGCCAAAGTTACAGGAAGAGAAATAATAGAGTAAGTCAGAAAAATAAGGAAAAGCCTGGTATATAGGAAACATGAGGAAGGATTAGCCTTCTAGATCAGAAGAGGCCATTTCCTGATAAATTGAAATGGGGTGGAAGATCCTAAGTAACTTTGGAGATAGAGCGCTGAAGGAGTTCAGAAGCTGGAGGCAGGGCTATGTGCTAGAAGGAAGGGGCATTAGGTCTGTGGAGACAAAAATATTACAATAGTCGCATTATGTAATGAGAGCTAAGGAAGTATATGTGTTAACTTCAAGACAGTCACCTTGCTCTTCCTCTGAAAACTAACTGGTTTATGAAAGCTACAGTTGTGGTAGCCAATGGATCTCAAACCAGAAAAGTGGCAGAGTAAGAGTCTGGACTCTATATAGGCAAACAAGTGCCCCAAATGCCCAAATACAGAATGATAATAAATGTAAGGCACATCCATCCCCCAGTGAAAGACTGCAAATGCTCTCTGGACACCTTGAATAGACAAATAATAGAGCTGAAAGAAAGCTATTAAATGTTAGATCTGCCTATTTTACAACATCAAACATTTTTTTAACTACTGTTTTGGTTTTTTTTTTTTTTTTTTTTTTTGGTAGTCATGTTATAGAACAATTCACTCTTCATATGCAGCTTCAACATTAGTGTTCTGATCACTAGCAACATACGGAGTCATCAAAATCTTCCAGAGCTTATGTGCTCAGTCACATAACAGACAATAATACTTGAATCAGACACAGCTTCAGGAAAGTTGATACCAGGCCACAAGGACCCATTTACACAATGTAATCAGCCTTTTCCCTTATTTTTCCAATGACAAGAGATTTGTTTCCCACAGCATAACTTACTCTGATGTTTCTAAAAGGGATCTCTAAAAGGTGTGTTTATAGTGACCTCCAAACTTTGGTTGAGGACAGGAGATCTACAAATTAACAATTAACAACTGATGAACAATTAACAAACTGGTGTCACTGTGTGCACACAACTGCTCACTGCTTTTGCCAATTCGGTCAGATGACCTGTAGCATAGTTCTGAACCAGCATCGATTGGAGTATTGTGTGATTAATGCAATCCCCCACTTTTACTCAAAATAAAGCCACTGCAAGATTGCACCAAAATGTGAGTCACTGTGAACTCAGTCATTGTAAAGCTCAAAGTCATTGTAGAGCCTCATAATCTCTCTTTTCTGAGAGATGAGCTCTTGAGGGAAAATTGTTATATCCAGGCATATGCCATATGTTCTTCATAACCCACAGTCCTGGCAGCATACTGCATGACACATGGCTAACTTTTAACAAACAGTCGCTAGTGTAATAGGGTCAAATGATGAATATTAGAGTGTCCTCTGCCTCCTCCCCTTCTTCCTGCATCTCTGCCATCCCTCAAGCTCTTGAGAGTCATTCAGATTCAGGTAATCATTTAGAGGAAAACACGAAAAGTGAGGAAAGTTATGTTTGTAATAGAAAGAGGGACTCTACTGCCAGGAGAGAAAATTATTGTAGAAGTTAAAACGGGGAAAAAAAATCTTGGGATGAGTGGGAGTGATTCTGGAGGCTGAGCAGAGTTTAGAGATCTGCCTCCTGTGGGAATGGCAAAGGCCATGAACGGGGAGAACATTCATGATCTCTCACTGAACAAAAGATTTCAGTTTACTCTTCAGAATTTTACTCAGTCACAACACATACTTCACTATGTTAGACTGTTTCTTTGAAGAGACTCAAGGACCTGGATTGTCTTTGAGGCTAGACTATGATCACCTGATAGTACCAGGTGCTTGATTAGGGATTCTTTCAATCCTCTGCAACTCTGAGGCCAGTCTTCAGATGAGAAATCCGAGGTTCACCAGTTGCCTCAGATCCTGGCTATAAGCAGCAGCTCCTAAGAGGCACACTCAGGGGGTTGTGAAGAGGAGGAAAGACTTCTCCTCTACCTTTTAGATTCTGGGACTAAGCTTGATTATTAAACTGGCAAAAGAAAGATTAACAGGAGAAAAGCATATAAACTTTACATGATTAGATGTTCTTCATGTATGTTTGAAAATAAGAAATGAAGACCAAAGAAGCAGATAGGATTTGCATACCTTTTCAACAAAGAATGACAAACTGGAGAGACAAGGCAAAGTAAAGTGCAGCTTGGGCTAGGGGCAGTAAATTGTAGGACTGATTGAGGAAATAGGTAGTGGAAATTAATGAAAGGTAAAGTTTGTTAGTGGGTTGATTTGTACAGATGCCTCTCAGTGTTGACTCCCTGTCTCCAAAGATAAGAAAGAAGGGGGTCAGAGAGCCCTTTCTGCATCTGCTTTTTCTCAAGTGCCTTCAGCTCAACTATCAATCTATCAACTGGCATGTTTTGTGGGTGGCATATTCTGTTCTCCTTCAGTTGTATCAAGCTATTGGGTGTTCTTTTAACCATTACTCAATTATTCCTCTTTATCTCCAGATGAAGAACCAAATTAACATAACACCATCTCAGGAAAATAATGGTAAATAACTCAATGTAAATGTCAGACTGCAAAGGGAGAAGGGACAGAAGTTAAAATTGTTTTAGAGGGCACCTGGGTGGCTCAGTGGGTTAAGCCACTACCTTCAGCTCAGGTCATGATCTCAGGGTCCTGGGATCAAGTCCCGAATCGGGCTCTCTGCTCAGCAGGGAACTTGCTTCCTCCTCTCTCTTTCTGCCTGCCTCTCTGCCTACTTGTGATCTCTCTCTGTCAAATAAATAAATAAAATCTTAAAAAAAAATTGTTTTAGAACAAGATGGAATAGATACCCAAGCTATCTTGGGCTGGCGCCATGGCCAGGTGCAAGATGTTAAAGAGGTTTAACTATAGAGGCTCTGCTAAAACTCAGGTTTCATAGAAGGGGAAAAAATAAGTATCTTGTCAAAGGTTGATGGGCAGAGAATCCAGGGGAATAGGATATCCTAGACCCCTGTGTCAGAGTTGTAACAAATATTTTCATGGAGGTAACAAACTGGTGCCTGGACTCCATTAGAAAAGGGGTCAGTGTCTTTCAGTGCTGGAGTTAAGCTTATCTGACCTGCCTGTGGTGGAACAGATTAGAATATTAATCACTGAAAATAACTTTATCCTATATTTTGTCTGCTTATATCACTTTAAAAATGAATGTAAGATTGTTTTTATCAATTTCCTTTTAATACTTATTCTTTATTTAGTTTATTATTTAAGGGTTTTTTTAAATTTATTTTTTATTTTCAGCATAACAGTATTCATTATTTTTTCACCACACCCAGTGCTCCATGCAATCCATGCCCTCTATCATACCCACCACCTGGTACCCCAACCTCCCATCCCCCCGTTCCTTCAAAATGCTCAGATTGTTTTTCAGAGTCCATAGTCTCTCATGGTTCACCTCCACTTCCAATTTCCCCCAACTCCCTTCTCCTCTCTAAGTCCCCATATCCTCCATGCTATTTGTTATACTCCACAAATAAGTGAAACCATATGATAATTGACTCTCTCTGCTTGACTTATTTCATTCAGCATA
>NC_081561.1:63305212-63361642 GCF_022355385.1 Mustela nigripes
GTGCTGTGAAGTGTGTAAACCTGGTGATTCACAGACCTGTACCCCTGGGGATAAAAATATATGTTTATAAAAAAAAAAAAAAATCTCAAAAATACAAGCTAGCATTACACCTAAAGGAGCTGGAGAAAGAACAGCAAGCAAAAGCCTAAACCAAGCAGAAGAAGAGAAATAATGAAGATTAGAGGAGAAATCAATGAAAAGAAACCAGTAAAACAGAACTGATCAACGAAACTAGAAGTTGATTCTTTGAAAGAATTAATAAGATTGATAAATCTCTGGCCAGACATATCCACAAGAAAAGAGAAAGGACAAAAATTAATAAAATCATGAATAAAAAGAGGGAGATCATGGCCAACACCAAAAGAATATAGAGATTTTTAAGAACATATGAGCAACTATACGCCAACAAATTAGGCAATCTGCAAGAAATGGATGCATTCCTGGAAACTTATAAACTATCAAAACTGGTTTCTGGGTTTTGTTTTGTTTTGATAGTAACCACCCTAATGGGTGTGAGGTGATCGCTCATTTGGTTTTATTTATATTTCCCTAACTATTAGTGGTGTTAAACAGCCTCATGGGCTTATTGGTCATTTGTATATCATATTTGGAGAAATATCTATTTAAGTCCTTTGCCCATTTCTAAGTTGGGTTGTCTTTTTTTGTTGAGTTGGTATGACTTATGTATTCAGGAAAGTAGCCCCTTAACAGATAAATAATTTGGAAATATTTTATCCTTTTCCTTGGGTCATCTCTTCACTCTGTTTATTGTGTCCTTTGCACATAAGTTTTAAATTTTGATGTAGTTTAACTTATCTATTTTTGCTCTTATAGTATCTAAGAAATTCTTACTAAATCAGTGTTATAAAGCTTTCCCCTTATGTTTTCTTCTAAGTTTCACAGTTTTAGCTCTTAGGATGTGTAGGTCTTTGATTCCTTTTAAGTTGTGCTATAAGGAAAGGTTCCAACTTCACTCATTTGCATGCATATATCCAGTTTTTCCAATACCATTTGAAGAGACTGTTCTATCCCCTGTTGAGTGGTTTTTACACCCTTGTCAAAAATCATTAGACCATATATGTGAAGGTTTACTTCTGAGCTCTCTATTTGTCCATATATTTGTCTTTATGCTGGTATCTTACTGGGGCTTTGTAATAAATTTTGAAATTAGGAAGTGTAAGACCTCCAAATTTGTTCTTTTTAAAATTTTTTATGAAAGTATAAAATACAGTATTAGTTTCAGATATGTAATAATTCAACCATTCTATACATTTCTCAGTGCTCCAGATAAGTGTACACTTAATATCCTTTATTTCACCCAACTCCCTACCCACCTCCCCTCTGACAACCACCACTTCTGTACTTAAGAATGTTTTGTCTTTTTCTTAAATTTTATGTATGAGTGAAATCATATGGTATTTGTCTTTCTGACTTGTTATTTTTCAAGATTTGTCTATTCAGGGTCCTTTAACTGTGGGAGACCACAATAAGGCTTGAGACAAGGACCAAACAAGGCTCTGACTTGTGCCTCCTTTAAAGTCTGAATAATCTAACAAAAGGTTTAAGATGGGAAAAGTTGAGTAGCACTGAGAAAGGGTCTGTGCTATGTGTTGTGTGCTCACCTACGTGACTTCCCACACGCTAGCTAAACAAATGAGATCAATTCAGTTGGGGTCACAAGTTCATGGCTGGTCCTTGCTGCCCTAGTACAGCCCATAAATTACTTTCATGTTTGCTGTATCAATACAGAACACTTGTACCACCATCAACCATTTGGCTTCACAAGGTCTGCTTATAGTACTTGTGAAACTTATTATGGGAACTCGTGGTTGTTTAACTAGACACAGATGTATTGCTTCTCCTATTATAATATCACTATATATATGGCCTTAATGCTTTGAATAAACTTAGCACTGTTGGACATCCTCCTCAGTGCTCCTCCTGCCCCCACCTCTCTGCTTCTCAAGTTCTTCTCTTCATCCTCTTACCCTCACATTCCTGGTCAATTTGTCATGCCGGCCGCAACAAGTCGTGCCCAAACAGGGACCTGAGAACATTTCAAGGGAGTGCACATACAGGTAAGTAGTCAACTGTCAGGTAAGGGGAGCCCAGGTTGACAGGTGACAGCAGGAGCAAAATAACATGGAGCAATCGCAGTCTATAGAACAGGTCTTCATAAGGCTTTGCAGGCCCTTATGAAGCAAAAAGGGTCCAAGGTCTCTAAGGGCCTTGCAGATAATTACGTAAATAAGCCTTCTTCTAGTATACCCAGGTTGCTTGGCCATCCCTAGCAAAGGGGACTCTGACTTTCTCTCCCTCTGTTTCTCCTAATATATGTGGGGACTTCTCCCTCACTCATTTCCCTTGTTAATGGCTATAACTGAAGCCAACTGGGGTTAGTCTAACTTGAGACAGAGACTGTAGGGAATATATTCCCAAGCAGCTGCTGAAACTCTCTTTGTTCTGGGGAAGTTTCCCTGTCTTCTCTGGCCCGACTTGGACTGCTTAACCCTTCCCCCCTTGCTGGTGGGAAAACGTGGTGTCTGCTCCTCTCTTGGAGCTGATGAGCTCTAAAACTGGGAATCCTTTCTCTGCCTCCTATCAGCACTTTGTTTCTTCTGTCTCCCCCTTCTCCTGTTTCTGCACCAATGTGCATGAAGCCTGCATGACTAGCCTTTAGATCACGCACCATGGCTCCTTCTCTCTTCACTGTCAAGGAGCAAGAAGAGCACCCCCTGGACCTAACGCCCCCCACTCCAGATCTCCCCACTCATGTCTCAGGTAAACATTCAAAGTGGAGTGGCCCCAGGTGGAACGTAAATCAGTATTGGAACTAAGTTAAGTTTGTTGGTTTAATTAAGATAGACATGTCTTTGAAGTTACAGCAGTAAATGTGAAACTTTTATTCTATCAAAGTTTACTGAAGGTGAAATAAGCTTATGTTATTTGACAAAATCTGTTAGCAAAGAAATGACTAAACTGATAGTTAACTGTCTCAAGGTCTTAATGGGTAATTACTGAAGTAGCTTTCAAAGTCTTTAGTAACCTAAAAGTTTAAAGTTTTGGTTGTATGACAAATGGAATTAAATTATGGACATCTTGGTCTTAACCAAACAGGGTAAAATGCTAAGTCATTAATTACTAAACATAGGTTTGTACTTTTGACTTCTTACAACAAAGAAAATAAGAATATTTAAATCTGTTGGTAAACATGTTTTGCACTTAACTGATTCATAAATTGGCATCTAAAGAATTCTGTTGTAATCGTTCACAATTGGTTAATACTTAGTCTTCACTAAAGATTAAGGTGTTTTTAAGAGTACAAAATTCTACTAACTGTAAGACTGATAAAAACAAAGTAAGCAAATCTATGGAAAACTAGATGATATGTAAGAAATATTTAAGGAATTGAAATACATTGTATTAAATATAAAAGGTAATTTTGTCCTAAATAAGATGGTTGTTTGGAAGAAAATGGCTTGGGACAAAACCTAAATGCAAAAGAAAGTTGTAGAAGGTTTATGAAGTGAAACCTTCAGAAAAGGAGAAAAAGACCAGATGCCTGATCCTGTCCTCCACAGAGGATGCGGTCATGCTTGTGTTTTTCCTCAGGATGAGGATACACCACGCTGGCTTCCAGAAAGGTGGTGCCGTATCCTCTCGTCTCCAGCAGAGGATGGCTCACCTCACGTTGAATAGCCAGAACAGATGGAGAAAAAGACGTCTCTTTGCTTACAGCCAGAGGGATGTTTCATGCAGAACTCTGGAAACTGGTTGCTGCCCTGGGACCAATCTGAGTGTAAATAGTCAGAAATGGTTATACTGCCACAAAAGACTTCAATCTGACTTTGCGGACCTGTGTTCCTAGACCTTTTTCACTGGTAGTGGGCTCAGGATCAATAGTTCTCACCTCTTTCCAAGGGGGACATCAATTGTATAATATCCATTGTGACCATTGTGTGTTAACAAATTGTCTACCTGTGTCCCTGCCTTCGTCAGGCACAGGTCCCAAGATAGTGTTTGTAACTATGCAACCTCCATATATGTTATTACCTGTGGAAGTGAAAGGACCTTGGTATGCTAATTATGGTTATCAGTTTGCCCTTGAATTGCAGTTGCAGCTGAAATGAGTCAAACGTTTTCTGGGTCTATTGATAGCAGGAATAGCAGTACTAGTAACACTCATTCTGGTTGTTTACTGGACTCCTCATTATATTACCTGCTTTTCTTTTAATATGGTGCATTGTACAGATTTGTACTAGGATAGCAATGATTACATGCACAAGCACAAATTCATATGCTTGACTTATTTAAAAAGGAAGGGGGTGATGTGGGAGGCCGCAATAAGGCTTGAGACAAGGACCAAACCAGGCCCTGACTTGTGCCTCCTTTAAAGTCTGAATAATCTAACAAAAGGTTTAGGACGGGAAAAGTTGAGTAGCACTGAGAAAGGGTCTGTGCTATGTGTTGTGCGCTCACCTATGTGACTTCCCACACACTTGCCAAACAAGTGAGAACAATTCGGTTGGGGTCATAAGTTCATGGCTGGTCCTTGCTGCCCTAGTACAGCCCATAAATTACTTTCATGTTTGCTGTATCAATACAGAACACTTGTACCAGCATCAGCTATTTGGCTTCCAGAGGTCTGCTTATAGTTACTTGTGAAACTTATTATGGGAACTCGTGTGTCGCTCTCGGCCCACAAGAACGACCCGCAGACGAGGTGAGTGACAAGCTTCTTTTATTACTAATACTAATGGCGGCCGCGCCGCACCAAGCACTTACAGCAGTATTTATCCACGAAGTTCACCCGTTCTCGCCCCCCTATTTGGCCAATCATAACGCCGTGCATGCAGTGTCCTTGTGGACCCTTATGTAACCATACAGGACTCTATTGTTCTCTAGTGGTGATCATGCGTTTATCTCTTGGCTCCTGGTGCTGTGTGCGTCAGCCACGAGCGCACCCACATCCTCCTAAACCAATCATTCTCAGTTCCTCAATCTTCAGGCACTCCCGTCTACGTGACTCCTAGCATCTGCTGGATGGCTCTCCACAGCTCCCCCTTTTTTATTGTTTATATGGCAGGGATCGTGCCTGTCTTAGGTTGCCAATCCTCAGCACACATGCTTACCCGTCATCGGGTACTCCCCCTAGCCGAGGAGCCCCTGTCTTAGGTTGCTATGGTGAGGGATCAGTCTTACCCGTCTTTGGCTACCGACCCAGCATACTAAGCCATATTTGGGGGGGGAGGTGCTAGCCTCCAGAGCCATCATGGCTTAGACCAAAGCCCGTTGCTATAGCCGTTGTTGTCGCGCGATGCATTGTAGAAGGAGCACTTGAGCCAGAATCATCAACATAATCAGGGCTCCTATGCCTGCCCAGTTTTTGAGGAATGAGACTGATTGTTATAACATACTAACCAAATCGCTGACGGAGCCAAGAGATACCTGGGTGGCGTTCAAGGTGACATTCTGAGCCCACCGCGGTTGATTAGCTGATGGTTACGTATGATGGCTCTTAACTTATAAACTTCTGCGAGTATAATTTTAACCGCACAAGGCAAGAGGCACATGAAAAGAACAATTACCATTAGCACTCCTATAATTGTTCCTACAACATACCATGCGTGCGTCAGGGAAGGGAAGTGAGAAAACAAGGACAATGTCCGCGTGGGTTTTGTATACACCCAATAGTCCATTAATCTGATTTTGTGTTGCAAGGGCTTCAGCTACCCTCCCAGTGACATTGTTGAGTGTTGCTGCAGTCTGTATCGAGGTTGTCAACACCACTGCAGCAGCAGTAGCAGCGGCGACGGATGCTGCAATAGCTGCAATAATGGCTGCTGTTATTCCAAAGTCTCGTTTATGTCGAAGTAGCACCGGCAGGTTGTCGAGGTTCACCTGTACTGGCATCGGGATATACATCGGTATCTTGGCTATTACTGCCGAGTCTCCCACTGTGGCATTCCAACATTCTGATAGCAGACAATTCTGGGACTCACAAGAGAGACTAGATGACTTGTTAATAGTAGAAGCATTAAAAACTATGAAGAGAAAGGGAGCTCTAACACAGACGGGCATTGATAAGTAACTTATGTGCTTAGCTGAGGTGCAATTGCAAGTAACATTTGTTTCAAATCGAGAGCCTACGTGATCTTAAAACCGCTCTGGCCAGGTTGGCCTAATCCTCAGGAGTGAGGTAAAATGTTCCCAGCGACTCCACAAGGGAGACAGTGAGAGCTGCCTGGGGTCCATAGGCGCTGACTGCCTCCTTAAGCTGCTTTACCAACTTGAAATCTAGTGGCTGGTGGTACCTCTGCTGATTCTGATCTTCTAACACTGGAAAAAAGCCTTTTCCCGGGCCAAGGACCTCTCTCCAATTTTCCGCGGTACAGCCCGAACAATAGCACGTCTTGGCGCAGCTGGGCCTATAAGGCGGGGGCCATTCATGGGGTGGCGCTATGGGGCTAGAATGTGGAAGCGGTGTAACTTCCGTTTTTAATTTCGACTGCGCCACAACTGCGGCTTCCGCCACTGCTTTCAGCTGCGCCATTACTTCTCCCTGCACTCTCAATTCTCCTAATGCCTTTTGCAATTCCGCCTTCTTTTCCTTCAGTTGCTGCCTCACGGTCTCCAAGTCTGTCTGGAGACTGGGAGATTCCCTTTTCTTGTTACTTGCCTCTATCTTTCCTAGCTCCTGTAACTCGCATTCGGACATCCCTTCTGAGCTTTCGCTTTCGGATTCAGAATCTCGGGAGGAGCCCTTACGGGACTCTTCCTTCATTTGCTCAAGGACTTTGCCCCCCTGTCGTACAGCTCGCTGCAAGGGCCCTCGGGGGGATTGCAAACATACCTTCACTAAGGACCACACAGCTAGAGTCCCCGGGGATGTAGAGGGGCAGCGTTTTAAGTCCTCACCCAGGTGTTCCCATTGTGGCACATTTAGGAGCCCTTCGTCTATAAACCAGGGGGCAATCTCTTCTACTTCTTTCAAAAAGGCCCTCGCTGTTTTTGCCTTTAAAGGGGTACCGTTCGTCTTGAGGACATCTTTTAAGGAGTCCTCCAAGCGAGCAAGATCGTTCCCCATTCAGATCAACTAAAAGTCAAATTACAGGACACCCAAAATAACTTACAGATTGATGTTTCTGAACTTCAAACACTACAATCTGAACATGATACTCTCCTAGAACGGCATAACAAGATGCTTCAGAAAACCATGCAAGAATTAGAACTGGTTAGAAAGAATGCCCAGCAAATCACAGTGATGAATATGGAAATAGCTGATTATGAGCGTTTGATGAAAGAACTGAATCAAAAGTTAGCTAATAAAAACAGCAAAATTGTTCCCCATTCCGAGGAAACTTTCCTTATTGTCCCCGTAGAACTTCACTAGCCACTTAACGTCTCATCGTCTACGGAGAGCTTCCCTGTTAAACCTTATCGTCCCCGTAGAACTTCACAAACACCCTAACGTCTTATCGTCTACGGGGAACTTCTTATCGTCCCTGAAGAACTTCACAAACACCCTAACGTCTTATCGTCTTTAAGGAACTTCCCTGTCAATAGACAGAAATAGGTGCACTCTTTACCTTATCGTTGCTCTTACCTCGATCCTCGTTCTGCGTCTGGAGATAGGGATCTCGGGTCTCGGCACCAGAGGTCGCTCTCGGCCCGCCAGAACGACCCGCAGACGAGGTGAGTGGCAAGCTTCTTTTATTACTAATACTAATGGCGGCCGCGCCGCACCAAGCACTTACAGCAGTATTTATCCACGAAGTTCACCCGTTCTCGCCCCCCTATTTGGCCAATCATAACGCCGTGCACGCAGTGTCCTTGTGGACCCTTATGTAACCATACAGGACTCTATTGTTCTCTAGCGGTGATCATGCGTTTATCTCTTGGCTCCTGGTGCTGTGTGCGTCAGCCACGAGCGCACCCACATCCTCCTAAACCAATCATTCTCAGTTCCTCAATCTTCAGGTACTCCCGTCTACGTGACTCCTAGCATCTGCTGAATGGCTCTCCACACTCGTGGTTGTTTAACTAGACACAGATGTATTGCTTCTCCTTTTGTAATATCACTATATATATGGCCTTAATGCTTTGAATAAACTTAGCATTGTTGGTCATCCTCCTCAGTGCTCCTCCTGCCCCCATCTCTCTGCTTCTCGAGTTTTTTTCTTCATCCTCTTACCCTCACATTCCTGGTCAATTTGTCGCGCCGGCCACAACATTTAACATTTCTGAATTTTATGATGGATTGTTTTTATTTCTATAAAAAACACCATTAAGATTGATAGGGATTGCAAGAAATCTGTACATCAATTTGGACATATTAATTTCTTAATATTCTAACTAATGAACATGCTAGCTCTTTCTGCATATGTGTGTTTTTAATTTTTTTCAGCATTTTTTTAGTATACTCCTCTCTTGCCACCTTAGTTAAAGATATTTCTATGTATTATATTTTTGATGCTATTGGAAATGGAATTGTTTTCTTTTCCAGGTTGTTTATCATTCATATATAGAAAAACAACTGAATTCTTATTTTTTATATCCTGCAACTTTACTGAACTAATTTATTCTAACATGTTTTTGTGTAGAATCCTTAGGATTTTCTACATGTAAGATTGCTAACAGATAATTTTACTACTTTCAGTTTTTCTTAATTGTACTAAGTACTAATTGTACTAAGATTTCCAGTATGATTTTTTTTATTAATTTCTTTTCAGTGTAAGATAATTCATTGTTTATGCATCACACCCAGTGCTCCATGCCATATGTGCCCTCCATAATACCCACCACCTGGCTCCCCCAACCTCCCACCCCCCCCCGCCCCTTAAAAACCCTCAGATTGTTTTTCAGAGACTATCCAGTATCCAGTATGATTTTAAATGGAAGTTGTCAAAATAGGCATCCTTGTGTTCCTAATTTTAAAGAAAATCTTTCAGTCTTTAACAATGAAGTATGAGAGTATTATTCTAGCGTAAACTTACATATATAACCTTATTATACTGAGATAATTTCATTTCCTTTCTGGCTTGTTTTTATCATGAAAGAGTATTGAATTATGTCAATTTGTTTGCATCTCTGATTGTGTAATTTCCCCACTTTTTTTGTGTGTGTGAGAGTGTACACATGAGTGTAAGTACAGGGAGGGACAGTGGGAGAAGAGAGGAATCCCAAGTAGACTCCATGCTGAGAGCAGAGCCCGATGCAGGGCTTGATCTCACAACCCTGAGATCATGACCTGAGCTGAAACCAAGAATTGGATGCTTAATCCACTGATCCACCCAGGCTTCACTCCCTGCTTTCATCTGTTAATGTAGTATATTGATTTCTCACATGTTTAACCATCCTGGAACTCTAAGAATAAATTCGGCTTGACCATGTGTATAATCCGTCCTTCTAATGTAGTGATGAATTGTTTGCTAGTATCTGCCAAAGTTTCTCATGTCAACATTCATCATAATATTGGTCTGTAGTTTCCATGTGTCTTTATATGGTTTTGTAATTAAGGTAATGCTGGTCTCATAGAATGAGTCTGAGCATGTTCCTGCCTCTTCAATTTCTTTTGATGAGTCTGAGGAGTACTGGTGTTAACACTTCTTTACATGTTTGGTAGAATTCACCAGTGAAATCATCTGGTCCTGGGCTTTTCTTTGGAAAGTTTTTGATTACTGATTCAATCTCTTTATAATTCATAAGTCTGTTGAGATTTTCTATCTCTCCATGATTCATTTTGGGGGGGGAGTGTTTCTAGTAGTTTATGTATTTCATCTAGATTGTCCAATATATTTGACATACAATTATTCATAGTATTTTTACAACTAATTTTACAGAAATAAAAAAAGGATTATAATATCCCCTCCTCCATTTCTGATTTTATTTTCAAGTTTTTCTTTAAAATCCAGCTAACATACAGTGTAATGTTAGTTTTAGGTGTACAATATGACTCGACACTTCCATACAACATCTAATACTCATCACAAGTGCTCTTCTTAATCCCCATCACTTATTTAACCTGTCCTTCCCTGCCACCCTTCTGGTAACCACCTGTTTGGGTTTTATAATTAAGAGCCTCTTTCTTGGTTGGATTGGTTTGGATCCTTTGTCCACTTTCTCATTTTTTTTTTTCTGAAAATCCATGTATGAGTGAAATCTTATGTACCTATCTTTCTCTGACTTATTTCACTTGCATAATACTCTCTAGCTGCATGTCATTGCAAATGGTGAGGTTTCATTTTTTTATGGCTGAGTAAATAAAAATGTGTATATATACAGAAGACACTTCTTTGTTCATCAGTGGGCACTTGGACTACTTCCATACTTTGACTATTGTAGATAATTTTGCCATAAAGATGTATGTATCCCTTTGACTTAGTATTTTTGTATCCTTTGGGTAAATACCTAGTAGTGCAATTGATGGATTGTAGGGTAGTTCTATTTGTAACTTTTTGAGGAAATTCCATATGGTTCTCCAGAGTAGCTGCACCAATTTGCACTCCCACCAAGAGTGCAAGGGTTTTCCCATTTCTCCACATCCTTGCCAACACCTATTATTTATTGTGTTGACTTTAGTTATTCTGACGGGTATGAGGTGTTATCTCATCATGGCTTTGATTTGTATTTCTCTGATCAGTGATTTTGAGCATCTTTTTTTTAAATTAATTTTTAATTTTTTTTATAAACATATATTTTTATCCCGCGGTACAGGTCTGTGAATCACCAGGTTTATACACTTCACAGCACTCACCATAGTGCATACCCTCCCCAATGTCCATAACCCCACCCCCTTCTCCCAAACCCCCTCCCCCCAGCAACCCTCAGTTTGTTTTGTGAGATTAAGAGTCACTTATGGTTTGTCTCCCTCCCAATCCCACCTTGTTTCATTTATTCTTCTCCTACCCCCTAAAACCCCCATGTTGCATCTCCACTTCCTCATATCAGAAAGATCATATGATAGTTGTCTTTCTCTGATTGACTTATTTCGCTAAGCATGATACCCTCTAGTTCCATCCACATCATTGCAAATGGTAAGATTTCATTTCTTTTGATGGCTGCATAGTATTCCATTGTGTATATATACCACATCTTCTTGATCCATTCATCTGTTGATGGACATCTAGGCTCTTTCCATAGTTTGGCTATTGTAGACATTGCAGCTATAAACATTCAGGTGCATATGCCCCTTCGGATCACTATGTTTGTATCTTTAGGGTAAATACCCAGTAGTGCTATTGCTGGGTCATAGGGTAGATCTATTTTCAACATTTTGAGGAGCCTCCATGTTGTTTTCTAGAGTGGTTGCACCAGCTTGCATTCCCACCAACAGTGTAGGAGGATTCCCCTTTCTCCGCATCCTCGCCAGCATCTGTCATTTCCTGACTTGTTGATTTTAGCCATTCTGACTGGTGTGAGGTGGTATCTCATTGTGGTTTTGATTTGTATTTCCCTGATGCCGAGTGAAATGGAGCAATTTTTCATGTGTCTGTTGGCCATCTGGATGTCTTCTTTGCAGAAATGTCTGTTCATGTCTTCTGCCATTTCTTGAATGGATTATTTGTTCTTTGGGTGTTGAGTTTGCTAACTTCTTTATAGATTTTGGACACTAGCCCTTTATCTGATATGTCATTTGCAAATATCTTCTCCCATTCTGTCAGCTGTCTTTTGGTTTTGTTAACTGTTTCCTTTGCCGTGCAAAAGCTTTTGATCTTGATAAAATCCCAATAGTTCATTTTTGCCCTTGCTTCCCTTACCTCTGGCGATGTTCCTAGGAAGGTGTTGTTGCAGCTGAGGTCGAGAGATTGCTTCCTATGTTCTCCTCAAGGATTTTGATGGCTTCCTTTCTCACATCGAGGTCCTTCATCCATTTTGAGTCTATTTTCATGTGTGGTGTAAGGAAATGGTCCAATTTCATTTTTCTGCATGTGGCTGTCCAATTTTCCCAACACCATTTATTGAAGAGGCTGTCTTTTTTCCATTGGACATTCTTTCCTGCTTTGTTGAAGGTTAGTTGACCAAAGAGTTGAGGGTCTATTTCTGGACTCTCTATTCTGTTCCACTGATCTATGTGTCTGTTTTTGTGCCAGTACCATGCTGTCTTGATGATGACAGCTTTGTAATAGAGCTTGAAGTCTGGAATTGTGATGCCACTAACTTTGGCTTTCTTTTTCAATATTCTTTTGCCTATTCGAGTCTTTTCTGGTTCCATATAAATTTGTTCCATTTCCTTGAAAAAGATGGATGGTAAGTTGATAGAAATTGAATTAAATGTGTAGATTGCTTTAGGTAGCATAGACATTTTCACAATATTTATTCTTCCAATCCAGGAGCATGGAACATTTTTCCATTTCTTTGTGTCTTCCTCAATTTCTTTCATGAGTACTTATAGTTTTCTGAGTATAGATTATTTGCCCCTTTGGTTAGGTTTATTCCTAGATATCTTATGGTTTTGGGTGCAATTGAAAATGGGATTGACTCCTTAATTTCTCTTTCTTCTGTATTGTTGTTGGTGTAGAGAAATGCAACTGATTTTTGTGCATTGATATTATATCCTGACACTACTTAATTCCTGTACAAGTTCTAGCAATTTTGGAGTGGAGTGTTTTGGGTTTTCCACATAGAGTATCATATCATCTGTGAAGAATGATAGTTTGACTTCTTTGCCGATTTGGATGCCTTTAATTTCCTTTTGTTGTCTGATTGCTAAGGCTAGGACTTCTACTACTATGTTGAATAGCAGTGGTGATAATGGACATCCCTGCCGTGTTCCTGAACTTAGTGGAAAAGTTTCAGTTTTCCTCCATTGAGAATGATATTTGAGGTGGGTTTTTCATAGATGGCTTTGATAATATTGAGGTATGTACCCTCTATCCCTACACTTTGAGGAGTTTTGATCAGGAAGGGATGCTGTACTTTGTCAAATGCTTTTTCAGCATCTATTGAGAGTATCATATGGTTCTTGTTCTTTCTTTTATTAATGTGTTGTATCACATTGACTTGTGGATGTTGAACCAACCTTGCAGCCCTGGAATAAATCCCACTTGGTCGAGGTGAATGATCCTTTTAATGTACTGTTGAATGCTATTGGCTAGTATTTTGGTGAGAATTTTCGCATCTGTGTTCATCAAGGATATTGGTCTATAGCTCTCTTTTTTGATGGGATCCTTGTCTGGTTTTGGGATCAAGGTGATGCTGGCCTCATAAAATGAGTTTGGAAGTTTTCCTTCCATTTCTATTTTTTGGAACAGTTTCAGGAGAATAGGAATTAGTTCTTCTTTAAATGTTTGGTAGAATTCCCCCGGGAAGCCGTCTGGCCCTGGGCTTTTTTTTGTTTGGGGATTTTTGATGACTGTTTCAATCTCCTTACTGGTTATGGGTCTGTTCACGCTTTCTATTTCTTCCTGGTTCAGTTGTGGTAGTTTAATTGTCTCGAGGAATGCATCCATTTCTTCCAGATTGTCAAATTTGTTGGCGTAGAGTTGCTCATAGTATGTTCTTATAATGGTCTGTATTTCTTTGGTGTTAGTTGGGATTTCTCCTCTTTTATTCATGAAATAGGTCCTTTTTCTTTTCTTTTTGATAAGTCTGGCCAGGGGTTTATCAATCTTATTAATTCTTTCAAAGAACCAGCTTCTACTTTCGTTTATTTGTTCTATTGTTTTTTTGTTTGTTTGTTCCTATTTCATTGATTTCTGCTCTGATCTTTATGATTTCTCTTCTCCTGCTGGGTTTGGCGTTTCTTTCTTGTTCTTTCTCCAGCTCCTTTAGGTGTAGGGTTAGGTTGTGTACCTGAGATCTTTCTTGTTTCTTGAGAAAGGCTTGTACCGCTATATATTTTCCTCTCAGGACTGCCTTTGTTGTGTCCCACAGACTTTGAACTGTTGTGTTTTCATTATCATTTGTTTCCATGAATTTTCTCAATTCATCTTTAATTTCCTGGCTGACCCATTCATTCTTTAGAATGATGCTGTTTAGTCTCCATGTATTTGGGTTCTTTCCAAATTTCCTCTTGTGATTGAGTTCCAGCTTCAGAGCATTGTGATCTGAATATGCAGGGAATGATCCCAATCTTTTGATACCGGCTGAGACCAGATTTAGGACCCAGGATGTGATCTATTAGGGAGAATGTTCCATGTGCACTAGAGAAGAATGTGTATTCTGTTGCTTTGGGATGAAACGTTTTGAATATATCTGTGATGTCCATCTGGTCTAGTGTGTCATTTAAGGCCTTTATTTCCTTATTGATTTTTTTGCTTGGATGATCTGTCCATTTCAGTGAGGGGAGTGTTAAAGCCCCCTACTATTATTGTATGATTGTTGATGTGTTTCTTTGATTTTGTTATTAATTGGTTTATATAGTTGGCTACTCCCATGTTGGGGGCATAGATATTTAAAATTGTTAGATCTTCTTGTTGGATACATCTTTTGAGTATGATATAGTGTCCTTCCTCATCTCTTATTATAGTCTTTGGCTTAAAATCTAATTGATCTGATATAAGGATTGCCACTCCTGCTTTCTTCTGATGTCCATTAGCATGGTAAATTCTTTCCCACCCCCTCACTTTAAATCTGGAGATGTCTTCGGGTTTAAAATGAGTTTCTTGTAGGCAACATATAGATGGGTGGTTTTATTTTTTTTTTTTAATACATTCTGATACCCTGTGTCTTTTGACAGGGGCATTTAGCCCATTCACATTCAGGGTAACAATTGAGAGATACAAATTTAGTGCCATTGTATTGCCTGTAAGTTGATTGTTACTGTATATTGTCTCCGTTCCTTTCTGATCAACTACTTTTAGGCTCTCTCTTTGCTTAGAGGACCCCTTTCAATATTTCCTGTAGAGCTGGGTTTTTTTTGCAAATTCTTTCAGTTTTTGTTTGTCCTGGAAGCTTTTAATCTCTCCTTCTAATTTCAGTGATAGCCTAGCTGGATATAATATTCTTGGCTGCATGTTTTTCTCATTTAGTGCTCTGAATATATCATGCCAGCTCTTTATGGTCTGCCATGTCTCTGTGGATAAGTCTGCTGCCAATCTAATATTTTTACCATTGTATGCTACAGACTTCTTTTCCCAGGCTGGTTTCAGAATTTTCTCCTTGTCACTAAGACTTGTAAATTTTACTATTAGGTGACAGGGTGTGGACCTATTCTTAATGATTTTAGGGGCATTCTCTGCACCTCCTGGATTTTGATGCTTGTTCCCTTTGCCATATTGGAGAAATTCTCTCCAATAATTCTCTCCAGTATACCTTCTGCTCCCCTCTTTCTTCTTCTTCTGGAATCCCAATTATTCTAATGTTGTTTCATCTTATGGTGTCACTTATCTCTCAAATTCTTCCCTCATGGTCCAGAGGTTTCTTGGTCTTCTATATAGCTAATTCTTTCTTCTGCCTCATTTATCCTAGCAATGAGAGCCTCCATTTTTTATTGCACCTCATTAATAGCTTTTTTGACTTCAACTTGGTTAGATTTTAGTTCTTTTATTTCTCCAGAAAGGGCTTTTATATCTCCCAAGAGGGTTTCTCTAATATCTTCCATGCCTTTTTTGAGCCTGGCTAGAACCTTGAGAATTGTCATTCTGAACCCTAGATCTGACATATTACCAATGTCTGTATTGATTAGGTCCCTAGCCTTCGGTACTATTTCTTGTTCTTTTTTTTGTGGTGAATTTTTCCATCTTGTCATTTTGTCCAGATAAGATTATATGAAGGAGTAAGTAAAATAGTAAAAGGGTAGCAACAACCCCAGGAAAATATGCTTTAACCAAATCAGAAGTGATCCCAAATCGTGATGGGGGAGAAAGGGGATAAAAAGAGATTCAGAAAGAAAAAAAAAGAAAAGAAAAGAAGCAATTAAAAAAAAGAAAATGAATAAAGAAAAAGTATAAAAAAGAACAAAAATATATATTAGTTAAACCAGTTAAAAAATGTTAAAAAGAAGAAAAGGGTAAAAGTTAAAAAAAAATTTTAGCAGAAGAAGAGGAAAAAAATTGAAAAAGAAAAAAAAAATTAACCACAAGACCACAGAATCATGGGGAGAAAGCTATGAGTTCCGTGCTTTGCTTTCTCCTCCTCTGGAATTCTAGTGCTCTCTTTGGTATTGAAACTGCACTCCTTGGTAGGTGAACTTGGTCCTGGCTGGATTTCTTGATCTTCTTGGGGAGGGGCCTGTTGTAGTGATTCTCAAGTGTCTTTGCCCCAGGTGGAATTACCCTGCCCTTACCAGGGGCCGGGCTGAGTAATCCCCTTCGGTTTGCTTTCGGGAGCTTTTGTTCCCTGAGCGCTTTCCGTAGAGTTCCAGAGGACAGGAATGAAAATGGCGGCCTCCCTGTCTCTGGCTTGTAGGGGCCAAGAGACCAGGGCCCGACTCCTCAGTGCACCCTCAGAGAACAGCGCCCAATTACTCCTGTCTCAGTGGCCTCCAGCCATGCTCCAAGCTCACGGAGCCTGTGATGGGTTCAAGGTAACTCCGAGCTGGGAGCTCACTCTTCAGTTCTGTCTCTGTAGCCAGCTTCCCTGTTCTAATATTTGTAAGCTCTGTGACACTCAGACACCCCCGATCCTTCTGTGACCCTGCGGGACCTGAGGCCACATGTGGGCTTCACCCCAGTTTAGCCTCTGGAGTGATGTCCCTCAGTGGAACAGACTTTTTAAAGTCCTGATTTTGTGCTCCATTGCTCCACTGCTTGCTGGGAGCTGGCCCCTTCCCCCAGGGTCTATCTTCCCGTCACCTTGGATTCACTTCTCCGTCAGTCCTACATTTCAGAAAGTGGTTGATTTTCTGTTTCTAGAATTGTTGTTCTTCTTGTCTTCGATCTGCCATTGGATTTCTAGGTGTTTGCAATCTTTAGATAAGCTATCTAGCTGATCTCCTGCTATCCGAAGTAGTCTCAGCCTGCTACTTCTCTGCCATCTTGACTCCTCCTCTTGAGCATCTTTTTATGTGTCTGTTGGCCATCTCTGTTTTCTTTGGAAAAACATGTTTTTTTTTTTCATGTCTTCTGCCCATTTTTAAGTTGGATTACTCATTTTTTGAGTGAGTTTTATAAGTTCATATGTTTTAGATACTAATCCATTATCAGATATGATTTTTTTCAAAGATCTTCTCTTACTCCATAGGTCTCCTTTTTGTTTCATTGTTTCCCTCATTGTACAGAAAGATTCCACCAAACTGCTAGAACTGATAAAGCAATTCAGTTAACTCACAGGATATAAAATCAAGGTACAGAAAACAGTTGCATTTCTATAAACCAATCATGAAGTAGCAAAAAGAGAAATTAAGAAATCAATCTCCCTTACATTTGCACAAAAACCAGTAAGATATGCAGGAATAAGCCTAACCAAAGGGTTGAAAACCTATACTCTAAAAACTCTAAAACACTGATGAAAGAAACTGAAAGCAGTACATAGAAATGGAAAGACATTCCATGCTCCTGGATTGGTAGCACAAATATTGTTAAAGTATCTATACCCAAAAAATCTACACATTTAATGCAATCCCCATAAAAATAACAACAGCATTTTTCACAGAGCTAGAACAAACAATCTTAAAATTTGTATGGAACAAAAGACCCCAAGTAATCAAAACAACCTTGAAAAAGAGATACAAATCACAATTCTAGATTTCAAGTTATATTAGAAAGCTGTAATAATCAAAATGGTATGGTACTGGCATAAAAATAGACACAGATTAATAGAATATAAAACAAATGAACCCACAACTATATGGTCAATTAATCTTTGGCAAAGCAGGAAAGAATTTTCAATGGGAAAAATGGTCTCTTCAACAAACAGTGTTAGGAAAACTGGGCCACTTTCTTACATCATACACAAAAATAAATGCAAAATGGATTAAAGAACTAAATGTGAGGCCTGAAACCATAAAAATCTTACAGAACACAGTAATTTCTTTGACCTTGGCCATAGCAACTTCTTTCTAGATACATCGTCTAAGGCAAGGGAAACAAAAGCAAAAATAAGCTATTGAGGGGCACCTGGGTGGCTCAGTGGGTTAAGCCTCTGCCTTCGGCTCAGATCATGATCCCAGGGTCCTGGGATCGAGCCCCACATCGGGCTTTCTGCTCTGCAGGTAGCCTGCTTCCTCCTCTCTCTCTGCCTGCCTCTCTGCCTAATTGTGATCTCTGTCAGATAAATAAAGAAAAAAATCTTAAAAAAAAAATAAGCTATTCAGATTCATCAAAAACCATTTCTGATTTTAGTTGAATCTTTTTTCTTAATCTAGTTAAAGGTTTATCAATTTTGACTGTTTCAAAGAACCAACTTTTGGTTCCATTTACCTTTTTTTTCTCTTCTTTTTTGTTTATTTCTGTTTTAATCTTTAAAGCTAGACAAAGAAGGAAATAAATTTTACTACTCTTTATAGTTTCTTAACATGTGAGGTTAAATTACTGATTTAAATTTTTTTTGAGGTCTTTAAAAAGTATGTTTACAGCTATAAATTCCCCTCTTTTGGGGATACCTGGGTGGCTCCTTTGGTTAAGTAGCTGCCTTCAGGTCAGGTCATGATCCTAGGGTCCTGGGATCAAGTACCACATTGGGCTCCTTGCTCAGCAGGGAGCCTGCTTCTTCCTCTCCCTCTGTCTGCTGCTCCCTCTGCTTGTGCTCTCTCTCTGTCAAATAAAATATTTTAAAAGATAAATAAAAAATTCCCCTCTTTTCACTCCCTCTCCTTTCATTACATTTCATTAGTCTGGGCTTTTTTTTTTCTTCCCCCATTCATCTCAAGATGCTTTCTAACATCCCTTGTGATTTCTTCTTTGATCTATTAGGATTGTGTTGTCTAACATGAAAATCCAAAAATTTCTGGAAGTTTTGTTTTCTAGTTTCAGTCCATCGTGATAAGAAAATATATGAGACTAATGATGTAATATATATTGGCTAATTGATTTTAAATAAAAATAGAAACTTTTTTTAAAAAGATACTGTTCAGATTTCAATCCTTTTAAGTTTATTAAGTCTTGTTTTGTGGCCTAACATATGGTCTTTCATGGATTATGTTCCATGTGAATTCGAGAAAAATGTTTTCCTTCTTTGGGTAAAGTGTTCTATATATGTCTCTTATGGACAATTGGTCTATAGTGTTCAAGTACTCTACTTCTTTAATGGTGTTCTTTCCTCTTTCTGTCCACTATTGAAAGTGAGGTATTGAAGTCTTCTATTTTAGAACTATTTTCCCTTCAATTCTATCAATATTTACTTTATACACTTAGGAGTTCTGATGTTTGGTGCTTGTGTTTATCATTATTTGAATTCTAATCCTTTTATTATTCATTATACAAAGTTCTTTGTTTCTTGTAACAGTTGACTTAGTCTATCTTGTCTGATATCACCACAGGCATCCCTGCTCTTCTGTTCCTATTTGTGTGGAATATATTTTTCTATCCTTTCACTTTTAACCCATGCATGTACTTAGATCTAAAGTGGGTCTCAGGTTCTGAATGTCAGTTTAGAAGTCACCACACTGTCTTCACAAAAAATAGTTGAACAAGCAGGAAAAATTCACACTTCCTCTTATATCCATAAGAGAGGGGGAAGACATAAGGCAAATTGCTGTCCCCAGACTAGAGAGAGAGCAGGAAAATATAGGTAGTCATGGCTTACAGAGCCAATACAAGCAAAAACTATTAAGAACCAGTGCTGGGTAAGAAAATTTGAACTGTAATTCACAAATTCCTGGAGGCTTAGTGTGAACAACTCAAAGTTAAACTCTAGGGGACCACAGTATTTTGAAATTTACCTCTGAGCTCAGCCAAGTTTCAACAGTAAATACTAGAGAAAAATTTCCTCAGGCTTGCTGCAGGAAGAGGGGAAAGAGGAACCATTTTGAAATATGCCAGAGAACTCTGTACTTTCTAGGAAGGCCTCCCTTCAGTGGAAATTATTTAACTACAGCTTAGCCTGCTGGAGTTCCATCAGAGCCTAACTGACCTGGGGACAGGAAATCCCTAACTCCAACCCATTCCAGCCAGCCTGTTTCACCAAATAATGGAGAAAAACTGGAAAACATTTGAAATCTAGTCCTGAAGCTCACTAAAAGACTGAGACCTAATTATAGAACTACAGAATATTCCCTCTCCCTTTCCCTTCATATGTCATCACCACATTATTGAATGCCTATTTACTGTTCTTTTTTACCTGGTACATCAAGTCTGGCTATGGCTATCACGAAAAAATTGTACTGATTATTTCACAATATATGCAAATATTCAATCACTGTACACCTGACACTAATGCTATGTCAACTATACCTCAATTTAAAAAAAAAAAATGGAAAGGCATACCAAAGGAGTGGGGAGGACATAATTTGAAGAGACAGAGCAAGTATTAGAGCTAGACATGGCAGAGATGTTGAATCTAAATCTGGCTTTAGATTTAGATTCAGATTTAAACTGGGAATATAAAATAATTATTATAATAAGGGTGTAGTGGATAAAGCAGACAGCATACAAAGGCAGATAGGCAATGTAAGCAGAAATAGAAACCCTAAGAAAAACAAAGAAATGCTAGAGATTAAACCAAAAAAAAGTGAAAAATGCCTTTGGGACTACCTGTAGACTAGATATGGCTGAGGAAAGAATCTCTGAGCTAGAGAATATATTAATGGGATCTTTAAATCAAAAAACAAACATAGACTAAAAGTCCAAAGACTATGGGGCAACTACAAAAATTACAGCATATGTACAATGGAAATATCAGAAGAAAAAGGAACAAAAGAAACATTTGAAATAACTCAGATTTTCCCCTAAATTAAATATCAGACCTCAAACCACAGATCCAAGAACCTCAGAACACAAAACAGGATAAAACTCAAATGAAAAACAAAATCTATGCTTTGGCATATTTATAAACTACAGAAGATCAAAGATATAGAAAATCCTAAAAGAAGCCAAAGAGTGGGCACCTGGGTGGCTCAGTGGGTTAAAGCCTCTGCCTTCAGCTTGGGTCATGGTCTCAGGGTCCTGGGATGGAGCCCCAAGTCCGGCTCTCTCCCCAAGTCTGGGGAGCCTGCTTCCCCCTCTCTCTCTGCCTGCCTCTGTGCCTACTTGTGATCTCTGTCTGTCAAATAAATATATAAAATCCCAATTATCATATGGTTTCACTTATCTGTGGAGCATAACAAATAGCATGGAGGACAAGGGGAGTTAGAGAGGAGAAGGGAGTTGAGGGAAATTGGAAGGGGAGGTGAACCATGAGAGACTATGGACTCCGAAAAACAATCTGAGGGTTTTGAAGGGGCATGGGGTGGGAGGTTGGGGGAACCAGGTGGTGGGTATTGGAGAGGGCACGGATTGCATGAAGCACTGGGTGTGGTGCAAAAACAATGAATACTGTTATGCTGAAAATAAATTTAAAAAAAATTTTTTTTAAATTCAAGCATGAAGAAGGGGGAGTGAAATATTTTAAGTATTAAGATAACCCACCAACCTAAAATTATGTACCCTGTAAAATATCTTTCAAAAGTGAGGGAGAAAGAGTCCCCGACAAATTAAGGGAATTCCTTGCCAGTAGACCCTCTTTGTAAGAAAGGTCAAAAATTTCTTTAGCTGTTGAGTCAGTTGAGGAAACTGGAATCTAAAGTTTAGGACCCCTAATCCAAGGATTTGGTTGGTATGGGGAAAAATCACTATTGCCCTTCTGTCATCCCAGAATTTTGTCAGGAATATATTGGTTCTTCATACACCTTGATGCCCCTCAACAATCCTTAAGGAGTCTGGAAATAAGTAGATGGGAGACACCTGAAGTATTGGAAGTAAGGCCAGCCATATGGTTGGTATGGGCTGGGTGGAGGTGAGGATGGCACCCCAATGGCAGGTGGAATGACCTCTAAAAGAGGCCCTACAACTGAGTCTGAGGCTGACCTGGGTAAGACCATCTAGGAGAGGTGCTGAGCCACCTTCTGTAGACCACTGAGTCATGGAAATGGCAGAGATGGTAGAGGGGAATCTTTCCCAGATACCCTTATATGACCTCTGTGGAAGAAGAATAAGCCCTGGGAGACTGAAGCACTGTTGTAATTTTTTTTTTTAAGTTTCTCTTTAATTTTTTTAAAAAAATACATATTTCCTAGAGTATTTTTTCCAACTTTATCGAGGTATAACTGATATACAAAACCATAAGATTTTAATTCTTTAGAGAGAAGGAAAACGTAGGTCAAACTCAGATTTATATAAAAAAGGAAGACAATCAAAGAGGGAATAAATGAAGGTAAAGTAAAGTGATTAATTTGTAGGCAGCATATAGTCAGATACTGTGTTTTATTCATTCTGCTAATCTGTCTTTTGATCAAGTAGTTTAATACATCTACATTTAAATTAGACTTTGTTTTCTGTATGTCTTAGTTTTTCTGCCTTCCACTTCCTCCTTTACTTTCTGTATTAGTGTGCCTTGATATTTTTGTCATGACATGCCCTGATTCCCTTCTCATTTCTGTGTATATTATATATTTTCTGTGGCTCCTACCAGGATTACATAACACAACCTAAATTATAACAATCTATTTTTAACCTGATAACTTCAGTTGAATACAAAAATTACCTTTACAGTTCCATCTCCCACACTTGATCTTATGTCACAATGATATCTCTATATTACATACCAAATAACAGAGACTTAGTTTTTATGATTTTATCTCAAATTTTATAAGACAAGAGTTATATAATAAATTAAAAAATGGCACAGGATTTTATATTTATCTATATATTTACCTTTACCAGAAAACTTTATATTTCCATATGGCTCTGAGTTACTGTCTGGCATTCTTTCAAATTGAAGGACTCCCTTTAGTATTTTGGTAGGACAGCATGAACTCCTTTAGTTTTGTTTTGTTTTGGGGGGGTTGTTTTTTTTTTTTTAACCTGAAATGTATTGCTCATTTTTGAGGACAGAATTTCCAGATTATTTTTCCCTGTCAGTACTATGAATAGATCATCTCATTAGCTTTTGGTCTATAAGAAATCTGATAATTTTAAGCTCTTGTACATGGCAAGTTATGTTTCTCTTTCAGATTCTTTGTCTTCCACCTCTGGCAGTTTGATTAGGTCTCCATGCTCATCTATTTTATTTTACCCTACCTAGAGTTTATTGAGCTTCTTGCATTTGTACACCCATTTCTTTCATCAAATTTGAGAAGTTTTAGGCCATTATACAAGTAAGCTCTCATTACAAGCAAGCTTTTTTTCCTTTTCTGGGACTCCTATAATGCATCTATTTGCACATTTGGTATTGCTCCATAAGTCCCTCAGATTCTACTCACTTTATTTATTTTGAGAAAGAAAGAGAATAATTGTAAATACTTGTCTTCAAGTCCACTGATCTTTTTTATGTCTGCCTGTTCAATGGGCTGTTGAACCTCTTTAATGAATTTTTCACCTCAGTTATAGTATTTGCAGCTCTAGAACCTACCTGAATTTGTTTTGTAATTTTCACCTGTTGACATTCTCGTTTAGTTCATCTATCATTTTCCAGATTTAGTTTCGTTGTCTCTGTTCTCCTTTAGCTCATGAACATACTTAAGTTGGTTGTTTTAAAGTACTCCTCAAATAAGTCAGAGAACTGTATCTATTTAGGGTAAGTCTGTAGAACTTTATTTTGTTCCTTTATGTGGGTCACATTGCCCTCTTTATTCATTTTCATTGTGATCTTTTGTTGAAAATTGGGAATTTGAAAAAATTCACCTCTCTATCTTTGCAGACTTCTATGCAGGGAAGAACTTTAAGCAGTCCAGCATAAAGGTGTAGCGTTCTCTCCAACCTTTTTTTGGTGATGCATCTTCCCTGGGCCTATGTGTGCTTATTCCAATTCCCTATATTTAGGTTGCTTTTAAAGATCTTAACTTCCCTAAGCATTCCAAGTCTTACCTCTGCTTCTTAAGAGGCTTTGATGTCTTATTGTATTTCTTTGTCCATAATCTCTTGATCCCAAGAGCCCATGTGCCTGTAGCCCCCCAGCAGCTCATGGACTGTGGTGCCTGCCCCCACTTTCAGGCACCTCCAACCAGATATCCAAATCCTGCCCTTCCCTGAATTGAGAAAAAAAGTAATATTTTAGGCAGCCCCCAGACAAATCATAATATTGTAAGCAAGTTTAATTATTTTCCTTCCCTCCCGAGGGAAGAACCAGGAATTGGGTAGCTTTTTCTCAACTGTTGACAGACAGGATGGGGCAAGGGTAGCAAAAATGTCAGTTTTCTACTATTTTGAGTACAGCTTTTTGTTTTTACTGTGGTTGGTGCAGCTTCTTAACTGGGTTCTGGAGTTTTTCAAAGCTACTTTGGCTTACATATTGCTTATTCAGGGGGTACTCTCAGTTCCTTTTTACCATTTCTGTATATCCCAGCTTTGAACTTTTGCCTCCAATAGCCTGCATCTGAATGTCCGTACTTGAATCTGCCAGTCTGGAGGATTTCCCTCAAATTTGGAACCACCTCATCTGCAGGTACAGGGAATCAGAAGAATCTGGGAAATTTTCTCCCTGGGGCCATCTTTAGCCAATGACTGTCTCTACCTGAGGCAAAGGGAGCTGGGTTTTCCTATCTCTGTACCCATAAAATTTGGAAACCTAGCTTTTATCCTCAAGTTCTCTTGTAGAATCAAGCTATACCCAACCCTCTGTGTGACCTTGCCTGAACCCTATACCTGCTTTGATTTCTCCCCTTTCCTTGCCCTGCTTCCCAGACTACCTTGCTACTCTCCTTGGAACTTTTCCCTAATCACATGTACATATCCTCATGTCAGGGTCTGTTTCTGGAGACAATACAAAGTATATGTTGCATTTCTCCCTCAACAAATAGCAACTTACAGATCATCAAGATTAATCAAACCAAAAACTGTACGTTACTCTACATTAAGCTCCTCATTATAGATTTTGAAAGTAGGCTTTTCCTAAACTGTCTAATTTGCAGAAGATCTTAGATATTGCACAGGAATTTGGGACAAGGGAAATCAGCATGGAGGAGAAAATCCCTTGATTACTGGTCCATTCAGATCCTAGCAGGAAATATATGGTACATTTCATAGATTTAACTAAAGAGTAGTTAAAAAGGGGACAATTTATGAGGCAAAAGTAAAGTTAAGGGAGATAACAAAGAATAGTGAAGCACAAAGAGAACATCAACAGATTGATCTGTTATGGCTACCAGGACCTGGAAGTATATGGGGAGGAAGTTGTTAATGGAACCCAGTACAAGCTGTAGCCATGGGAGAAATCACACAGGAGTTGTGGCTTTTGGTATAGCAATACAGCCACTGCTCATCATGGCCTGTCAGGAAGGAAGCATGGGGAATAAACACTCCATCCTTTCATTCCACTCACCCTCTGAACTCCTGTGAGTGCCTTCCATTGGCTGAATATTCAAGTCAGAAGACAAGTGTGGAAGGCACATATGTCATTCCTTCCAAGGACCTCCTTTCTGCCCAGCTGCAGAAAGCCAATCATTCAAAGTTATGCCGGAGTGGGAACAGCCCACATCCAGTGACTGAGCAAGGTGTGTTATAAAGTCCCAGCTATGTCTTCCACTCAAAGGACACTAAAATGCACAAGGCTTCAGAAGTCTTAGTCAGGCTGGTCAAAGTCTGTTGGGTGTATTTCAGTTTGGTCTCTTTCTGCTTGGTCCTGCTTTCTTCCCTCACTTTCACTGGTGTTGATACCTAGTAATTATCCTGCATCCCAAATTCTATTTCAGTGTCTCCTAGAGAGATAAACCCACGACAGCAAGAGAGATGGGTGCTGCCTTCCCCATAAAACATCCTCCTATGTACAGAGTAAGATAGAGAATAGCTCTGGAAAGGTAAATGCAGAACAACCAACAAATAACTCATAAACTTACACTTACTCCTAGTCCTGTGCTTTCAACTGCTCCCTCCCTTTCCTTTAAGTGTAGAGTGAAAGTGAACCCAGTGCCCTGTGATCTGAGGGCGCTCACGCAGTTTGAAGACATGTGCAGGGACTGGTGGAGCTGTAGTGAGGTGTATATACCCTCACATGCTATCCCTGTCACATATACACTCCATGTGAGAATCTGTACACGTTGTCACCATGTCTCCAGGGACCTGTGTTGCATGATGCATGTCAGGCCTTTGTGCAGCTCCCCGCTGTGTGCCATCAAGGGAAGCCCCACACAATGCTAAATGATGCGGCTCTAAGTGAGCTGATTAAGCAATTCAGTTACCCAATCTTCCCTGGGAGATGAGGAGGCTTCTGGGGACATGCCTGAGGGAATCAGAATGGGATTCTAGTGAAGGTGGCTAGCATGATCGCCTGCCGTTATGGTGAATGCCCCTTGTCCTAGGACTGGGGCATGCTGTGCTTAGACCTGAAGGGCAGTGAGGAGCCACTGAGATGGAGAGCTGTTGGACTGAAGCAAGCTTAAGGCAGAGTCTGTTCTGACTGCCATGTTATTTGTTCTCAGCCCCTCTGGCTTCTTTGAGTAATTCTGCATCTCAACCAGATTTTTTTTTTTTGCATCTGAATATTTGTTTTTGTTTTTGTTCTTGATTCTACTCTGAATCCTGTCTCCATCACATGGGAAGCTCCTTTAAGGATGGGACTATATCTCCTTTGCAACAAGTTTCTCCATGTTGCAGGGAGAGACTGAGACAGACTTCGGAATACCAGGTGTTGATCCCTGGTCAACACCTATAAAAGGAAGAGAGAGGAAGCAAAATGGGGCAGAGAAAGAACTGAGATTCAGACTCTGACAAAGCCCGGAGCAACCTTACAGGGAACTCTGCAAACACTAGAGCCCATCAGTATTGGGCTGAAATGCCAGGTCTTTATTCATATACTCCTGTTACTGGGCACAAACTACCCCAGAAACACAGGGCATCCGGTTCCTTCTTGATGGACATCTCAGTGGCACATTTCCATGTCTGATGTTTTTCTAGATGAGGCTTTTTCTTGCCAATTCTCTGTGGACTCCAGGCAGTGGAGGGGAAGGATAACAACCCCTGAGTCCCTGAGAAGGAAGCAGGTGGGGCCCTATAAGGGATCATGGTAGTTCCTGTTAGACATGAATTTCATGTCTAACTTGAGCTGGTCTTGAAAAGCTGGGCTAGAACCAGAGTCACAGCTACCTCTGGCACCTCCAGCTCCTTCCTCCTTCCCTAAACAGCCATATTCAAACTGAGACAACAGGACAGAGGCCCTGGGAATCCTCCTCGGGGAGAGCTAGTGATTACAGAAAAGTAAATGCATTAAAGAACTAGATAATTAGATAAACACAGTAATTCAGAGTTAGCAAAGCTGCAGTATTTCCTTGAGATAAGAATGCTTTTCCTCTCTTGGATACTTTTTGTCCTTTATGATAATCTAGAATAGCAGTTCTGCTGTTTTGGAGCTAGAGGAACTGAAGTGCCTTCTCTGTCCTTCAACCTTCTCCCAGCCTCCCAGGGACCCACTTTTGGGTGTCAAGAGCAGGAGGAACATTTTAGGCCAGCTGTCTTGTCCAGAAGCTGGGAAATGGCTCTAGAGCAGTTTCAGTCCCCTGAAGATTCCCATAAACCTACTCTTTCTCCACCTTTGGGTAGTTGGCTAAAGGCTGTGCTGTGGCAGGGCTAGATAGACCCTAGGACCCATTTACCTCTGTTCCCTACCTGACCCCAACTGTAGCCATTTGGCCGCTTGTCACTTGTCTTCCTGAGATGCTGTCTGGACAGGTGAGGCCCACTTTGCCTTCTGCCCAGCCCTAGTTGAAAGGCAACTGGAGGAGTGTCTTTGTGACATCCCTCAGGACTGCACTAAGCCAATTCTCATAGGCACTGGGGCTAACTTCACCAACTTTCAGGATCCTTCCTGGCTGGGGATGCCCAGTCTCTGACCTCAAGAGCCACCTCTTCCCACAGACCTGAATCTGACTGTGCCATATGCTACCTCTCAGGGTATGTCCCACTGTCAGGGGCTCCTTGCATGACCTAAAATACTGCTTATTGGCATAGGGTTGGTGAAACAGATGCTGATGAACACTAAAGCTATTCCTCTTTCTCTCTGGGCACCTGTCAGTAGAAAAGCAAGCAATTCCCAAAACCTGCCTTCTGCAACCTCTATCAGAGAAGGGAGCTGCATGCCAGGTGGTACTACTGATGCTGAGGCTGATAGAGCTCTGCAGTGTCTCATCTCTCTGGATATGTGCCAGTGGAGTCCCAACAGGAAACAGGCGGCTCACTCAAATTTGGATCATTCGGTGAGGGATTATTTCTAAAAGAACTCCTCAAAAGCTGTGAGTGATATATAGGAGAACCACAGAAGTAGCCTATAACAAGCAATAAACTTGTCTTCCTCACCTTGGGGCCCAGAGGTGATAAGGAGGGGAGACTTCCAGAACTCAGGGAGCAAGTCCTGAAGAGAAGATCACCTTGAGAGTAGCAGCACCCTTTGGTAGAGGTGACAACCAGCTGAAGGTGACCTCCTAGCGGGAATAAATCCTATCCTCCCTTTGTTCCCCTCCCTTTTGCTGATATCCTGCCTGTCCTCCCCATGAACTGAACGTAACCAGGGACCAGAGGGTGGCAGCAGAGCCTGTGCATCCTGCTCGGCCTCCCATGGCAGAAAGGGTTGGGAATGGTGAATGTGAACAAGTGGAACCCATCTGGTAGGGTTTTCCTAATTTCCTTTTCAGTTAGTAAGTATATGCCCTCATCAAATCTCATTCTCAAGAGTTAACTGAAAGACTGTATCTTTATGTGCTCGTATTTGATATCTATTGCTGTGTCACAAATTATCTTTTTTTTTTTAATTTCAAATCCTGGCTTTATTATTCTTAGACTCTTAACCAGGTTAGCACACATCCCAATAATGTTGAACATTAGGTTTTCTTTCACTAACACTCAAGAAATCATATAATTATTCAAGAAAATATAAGGATGTTCTTAAAGGAGGTAGAGCTTACATTCTATCATAGCTTCTGTCCATCAGGAATCTGAGGCAGCAAAGCTGGGTGGTTCTAATATAGGGCATCTTCTGAAAGCTTGACTGGTGCTAGAGGGTCTGCTCCCAAGGTGGCTGACTCATGTATCTGTGGTTATGGTGACCAATTCATCCTGGCTCACCCAGGAAAATTTAAATTATTGTCTGTGGCTGCCATGGCATTCTACAATGGAGGCATTAGTTGGATAGTTCAGACAGAGACCAGTTGGCCTTCAAATCCTAAAATATTTAGGATTTGGTGCTTTATGGAAAAGATTACTAGTACTTGACCATAAGCCCATGGTGAAAATCAACTCCAGAGGAGATACAAAGTCTTTCAACCTCCACATTGGTAGCAGCCTAGGTGACTAGACACCCCCAAATACTCCTCAGGACTACAGTTAGGCTATCCCTACAGGTACTGGGGCTGGGGTTTCTGAGAGTCTTAAGGATGACATCTGGCTGTGGATTCCAATATTCTGCAGCCTGAACAGCTTAAATATAGTATAGAGCACTTTAAATAGGTACTATCGAACTTGGTATTCTATGTGAGAAACTCATTAAAGTCAGATGGTGTTGGTGACCTGTCCATGCTTCCTGGCTTTTACCACTTTAGTACACTCATGTTTGACTTCTAACTGCACCTATAATTCTTTACCTGAGGGCTTTTTCTGGATGTTGAAATCGGGTACATGGCAGTCTTGAAGAGTCAGGGAATTAATGTCACTCACAGCAGTCCTTTGCTAATGACTAACAGGAGGTGATGTATTAACACACCTCTACCCTGAGGGGAGTTATATGACTCTCCAGATTCCCCAGTGAAACTATGTTCCAGTTACCCACAGTGATAATGAGTTTGATGACTACCATGCATTGACTGCCTTTCCTTCTTTGTCTCACTTCTTTTGTTCCTTATGGGTGTTTTCCTGGGCTCACCTCCTAAATAAACTTGTTCTCCGATCTTTGTCTTAGAGTTCCTTATGTCAGAACCCAACCTGAGACATAAGAAATTTCAACATGACATAGCCTGAAAAACTTTTAGACTTAGCCTAGATGGCTGATTCCAATGGCTGTTTTTGTCACTTATTTGCTGTGTCTTTGGTTTGATAGCAGAATGATTTTTTTCCAGTTTTCATCTGTAAAATGGGAATATCAAATCCTGACATGAATGAGAATTCTCAAAAATCCCCAAGAGTTCTTATGTGAATCCCTGAGTCTGGAATCCTAGATGAAATTTTCTGAATTTATCCCTGTTCTAGGCACAATAACCAACTCTTCTTTACCTTCTATCAGTGCTATGGTCAAGAGTGCTTCCCTGAGTAGCTGCTTAAGTAGATCAGGCAAGAAAGGACAATGATGAGAAATAGCACCTGAGGGTTTTCTCTTCTCTAAAGAGCCTGAGCTCTAAGTTTACCTTCTTTATTGGAGCAAGTAGCTGGAACCAGTTGTATACATGGTGCTTTTGTATTTAAGATACCAATGGGCACAAGTGAGGTTCTCTTGGTACCCAAGCCTGGGGGCAACTCCATCTGCTAAATTTATTATTTTTTCAAATGTACGATGATGCTAAACCTACTAGTACCCTCTTAGTAAGAAGGAATAATGGAGAAGTGGTGTTCCAGGGGAATTTAAGACATGACAGAGACAAATCTATAGGTCAGTGGCACAGGAAGTATCTGATATGTCCTGAATATAATATACTTCGACTGAATTATTGAATCAGATCTTAATTTCATTGTATCAACTAATACACAATACATACTAATTTTATTCTGTTAGATGATCTAACATTGGTCTATGACTTGAAGTCCAATAGGTAGAACTACATAATATTAATCTCAGCACTGAGAAGACTTCTTATCCCAGGGATGAGAGTGAGGTCTGGAGAGAAGGGAATGGTGGACTAATAGCTCTGACATTTCCTACTTTGTGAGACTAAGTAGGGAGGCAGGACAGTACCAGATGAGAATTCTGGGTAGAATACGTCTCAGAAGAAGTACTGGAGGTGAGGAATATTGAGCAAGACTGTGATAGAGGGGGTAGGACTGAGGAAAGGGTAGGCTGGCAGAAGTAATAGTATGACCAAAAGGCTCATATTATGAAGAAGAGTTCAAAAACTTCAGGAATATTTTGGAAGAGATTGAATGGTCACATAGGCATGTGGTTTTCAAATTAGTCTTGAGTTTGAATCTGGTGTAACCACTTACAAAATAAGAGAACTTAGACAAGTTGTCTGATTTCCACTATAATTATTTAAATTATATAAGATGGGAATTTATAAGTAACGCTTAAGGGTGTTAGGAGTACAGCAGCCAACAAGGTCAATGGGCTAGCATGGTGCCTGGCGCTCAGTAAATAATCAACATATGGTGGTCACTGCCTTTATCACTCCATGTTTGAAGGCAGACCTATGGAAAAGGGGCAGCAGTTGCTCTGCATGGCTTTGACAGTAGAAGTTGAAAGAAGACATATTTATTTGGCTTTAGAAGAAACTTCCTGGCTCTTAGAGCTAGATGAATAATAGAGTGGATCCTCCCAGGAGCCAGGGGACCCTCCTCCAGTACAAGTATTTGAGCAGCAGCTGCTACAGGCTCACTCCTTGGCTGGACTGCTAACGGAGTTTTTGAGACTACCTTGGATGGGTGGTCACATGAGAGACTGAGATCACTTCAAACATCTGTGAATGATGTTTTTCAGGCTTACTAGACTTTGAGGGGACCCTGTTCTGACCAAACACTCTGAAATCAACTCTGTTTCTAGATCTTTCCTGTTTAAAACCTTTTCATATCTCATTGCCTGATCAGGGATTTTTATTAGAAGAAGGAGGGAGAGAATAGGTATGAAAAGTGTTCTGACCTCCTTTAAATCTAAGAAAAAATGAAATTACATTCCAGCAAACTTATTATGATTTGCAATTCTGCATATAGTCATGCCCACCCTAGACATGTTTTTGAACCTGTGAAAATTAAATCATTGTTAAATGCCCTGGGAGAGCTTACTATTTAACTCCCATTGGAGGAAGATTCTTATGAAAAAGGATTCATAATAAGATGATTGGAACTGTGTGTATTAGATTTAAAGTGACTAGTGAAAACCATTTTCTAATTACTTATTATAAAATGAGAGTTGTGTTCTTGTGGGGGATTTCTAGGATCATTGGCTAGAAGAGTGGAAGAGGGAGGAAAGACAGACATCAAGCCATATAGATCCTGGTTCTTCTAGAGATGGTCTTGCCATGCCCTTATGAGCTTCCCTTTGGATGTCATCTGGTTATGTATGTTATCTGCCAAGGCAGAATCTGTGATTTTCATTTCCCTTGGACTTTGAATATCAGGGCTGACTTATAACTTACAGTATTGGTATCTCTGTGCCTGACAGTTTTGTCTCAATTTATAGGACAATTGACAGCAAACCCACTAGGCAATTAACATTCCCTAGGAGCTGCCCTCAATTAGTGACTAAGAAGAGTATAAACACCCCAACTCACATGCACACCTACACCTTAGAGGGATTATTCTGAGGCATTTGTTTTGCACAATTACCCAGGGTCTCCAAGTGGAATTAAGTTCCAGTTGCTTTCTATAGCTTTGATACTCCTTCTTTCCCAATAACTTCCCACACTGCTATGAGTTCCTCTGCACTTCTCAAATAAGCCAAATCTTCATCTTAGGGCCTGTTTCCGGGGGAATATAAGCTAAGACCTGAGCTTTGTAAATTCCTTACACACCGTACTTTGAATTATTGAATGTCAGACCTGTGTGTATATGCATACACACACATGCACACATATTCTGTCTTTGAAGTTCATGAGAAGGAGAGGTGTAGCCTGGATGCTCTCATATACAAGCCTTTAAGCTGCACATGGTAGAGTCATGAGAGCTGGATTGGGCTGGAGGGTTCAGGGAGCTGCACTCTGGAAGTAATAGGAGACCCATTTGGCTAGTCGCTGAAAGGTCACCTCTTAAAACAAGGGCATAGATGGGCACAGAGGGACAAGTTCTAATTCTCTGTTCTCTTACCCTGAAAAATACCTATTTATCAACTCCAGAAAGGTATAAGGATTATTCTGTTTCCAAGGTGAGTCTTTAATGTCTGTGCCTTTTGTAGTCCATTTGAGGAGGACTACTGTGTGGATGCCTACCACTGTCTCCTACAGGAGAATTATCTGGTTTCCAAACAACCTGTCTCTACCTATAGCCACAGAATTGGGTGCAGGGTCTCTTTTTTGTTGTTGACTGGAGGATTGGTGAAGTTACTATAGCTTTAAATGCATTGTTTCTCCCAAGGGAGATTACAGCCTATTAGGAAGAATTGAGTAAAACTGAGGCAAACCCCACAGGCTTATTGGCTGGCTCCCATATCAACAAATAAAATTCAGTCAGTGACAATTAGTTTCTTCTAGATAGGAGTGAGGTTGAAGTTAATGCAGGTCCAAAGACCTGGGCTGGCTGAGGTTTCAGTTAGTATGGACAGATACTCTTTATTTCACTTGCCCCTCACATTCCCATCTATGGACAGATTGCCTGGGGCATTTAGAATTTCATGTTTTTGAAGAGGAGAAAGTGATGGTCTCTTAGATGGTATAATGGGCCTGTTTTGTGGGCTCCTTCACACCCTGTGTGTAACCAACTCATGTTATAGAGCTTATAGAAGTGCCTGGCTCCATGATCAGAGGTTTTGTGACCCTGAGCTGGTAAGAAGGAACAGAGAAGAATCAAATGATCTTTACAGGGAAAATGAATTTTTGACTTGAGATGACATCCAGTCCTTTTTCAAGTAAATATCATTTATAATTTGCTACCAGTGTATCAAGTTATAGCCAAAGGCAACAGATATATCCATCAGTACCCTTTGGTTTTCTGTTTCTGGTTTTCATTGGTATTGAGAAGTGCCCTCTGTGTTCCTTGATTTTCATCTAGGGGTTTTCTAGTAGGAGGGGGCATTTCAGATGGCCTTGTGGAGAAGGGGACAAAATGGAGAGACATAGTGTAGGATTCCATAAGCTTAGAATCTTATGTTTAATTCCTTTTAGTTACCTTATTTTTTAAAAAAATTTCTCCCCAGTTAAAAATAATTCATAGCAAGACTTTTGGGAGGGAAGGAGAGGAAGGATGAACTTTGCTGAAGTCATCCCTCTGAGGATCTGGAACAAATTGTGCAGAATAAGGAGTTTATCATTTATCTCCAGAAATATCTATAAACCGGTATATGTGACTGAGGTTACAAGGTGAATATTTAGCATCCATGCCACCATGTGGTCCATTTGAAGAGGAGGGTTCTGGTGAAGCTTCTTAAATCTTAGGCAGAGATGACCAAGTCACCAATTCAGCATCTGGAAGCTGGGCCAGGTTGCAGACCAGTGTAAGACTGCAAGACTGTAAGCTGCCTCAAGGAAGGCAAGACTGTCTTATCCACCTTCATTTCCTAATGGTAAGTAAGACTTTTTGATACAAGTTTGTGTTTGGAAAATGCAAGTTTGATCAAATAGCTCCCAGGAACTGTCTGGGCTATTGGAGGCGAGCTCAGAGATCTGGGCTCCATAAACATCAGGGTCCTCAGAAGGGAGAAGTAATTACAGTCCTGATACTTAAAACATGAGCCAGAGCTTATAGAAGTGCCCGGCTCCATGAACTATTTTGGAAATTACCAAGTGGAGTAGGCAGCCAAGTTCCATAGGGCAGGGGAAGGGTCTCTCTAATCTTCCTGCTTTATGCTCCTTTCCCTCCCAGCCTTCCCATACACAGGTGTCTACACTTTTGGTTCTCGTCAGTCCAGACTGATACAGTTTTTAGAATGTTTTGGTGAGGTTTTGTGGAATCCAAAGCCAATGGCCAAGAAAGAATTCTTGATATACCTTTGGTGCGAAATGGTGGTTTTAGTAAAACATAGGGACAGGACCTGTGGGCAGAAAGAGCTGCTGCTGCTTGTTGTTCCCTGTTGCCCTCTGCAGCCCTGGAATTATGAGGAGCAAGTGATTATATACCTGGCAGTTGGGGTAAGTAAAGATAAAGGAAGTTCCAAAAGGACTTTCATATATGAAAGACATCTCAGGATCCTGGAGGAATGTTATAATCTGCTTATCTCAAGTATCTGTCAATGGTTAGAAGAATATTTAACTTTATCTATATTTCCTTCTGCTTTTGTTTTCCATATCACAGACCTGCCTCCTTTGCAAAAGGAATTTTCAGCTCAGATTGACTTTAGGGTTGTCAATGTGCCTTAGATAGATACATGCAGTTATTGGAATACCCCTGACTCTTGTGTTCAGTTCTAAGTCAGTGCTTCCCATCCCTTTTTATTCCAAGGAACACAGAGAGAACATTCATTGTACTGAGGTCTCTGAAGGCCACTTGCCTGGAGGCTCCAGCTACTCAGGCTCCTACCAACTGTCCCAAGAACTAAGGGAACCTGTATTCCATTCCCCAGTAACCTGTTCCAAGTGTCCATTGGAAAGATTCCTTTTAAATAGTTTTCATCTTCATTTGTTCCCACAACACCCCATTTTCATGGGGGAAAAAAAAATAGAGAAAAGTCAATTACTTTCAAGGCCAGACCTGGATGAAATAACTTAAAGGTTCATTCATTTAGCAAATATAATGGGTGTCTTTAATGAGCCAGGTACTGTGCAGGGACTGGAGATTATCTGATGAAGTAGATGGAATGGTCCCCTCAACAAATAAATAGGCAGTCACAATATAATGTGAAAGATGGTGAAAAAGGCACTTGCAAAGGAACTGCATGGTTATGGGGTTGGGTTGGGAGAGGAGACAGGTTAGAGAGCTTTAGGAAAAAATCATGTGCATGAGGAAGAAAATATACTCCTTGAGTTCTAAGCCAGAAGTCAGTAAGTCTTAAGGGGCAAGATGATCTGCCACAAACATACACTGTAGCTCAAATGCAGCAAAAGACAACACATAGCATGGAGGACATGGGGAGTTAGGATAAGGGAGTTGGGGGAAATTGGAAGGGGAGGTGAACCCTGAGAGACTATGAACTCTAAAAGACAATCTGAGGGTTTTGAAGGGGCGGGGGGTGGGAGGTTGGGGTACCAGTTGGTGGGTATAATAGAGGGCACGGATTGCATGGAGCACTGGGTGTGATGCAAAAATAATGAACACTGTTATGCTGAAAATAAATAAAAAATAAATTTTAAAAAAAGACAACACATAAAAGAATGACTGTGGCCATGTTCTAATAAATTTTTACAGAAACAGGTAGCAGTAGTGAGTACATTTAGACTAAGCGCCATAGTTTTTCAACTTACCTAAACTAAGGAAGAATAATCTATCAATCTCTTTAGATTTAGAAACACTAGGAGAGGGAACTCTGGAGAATTTTATCTAATCCAAATTTGGAAAAATGAGTCTTGAGTCCACAAGTCTTTAGTTAAAAGTAGAGACTGTGATATATGGCTCCATGCAGGCATCAGTATAAAGGCAAAACACATATCCCAGAGCATGGTGTGGGGCTAAATGCTGAGGAACCACTGACCTTTGTGTAGAAAGGGAAAGAAAAGAGGCTTGCAGGAAATGGCAGCAGAAGGGTTCCAATGGAAAGGTGTCCAGTGAAGAACTTTGAGATGAGGCTGGCTGAGTATTTCAGGAAGGGTATAACATTCTTTTTGTTTCTAGTTCTGCAGGGATATAATCCTTCATCCTATATCTCCAGCTTTTCAGAAGATGGACAATAGGTGAATCAGAGACAGTTCGTTTCCATCAAATAGTCCATGTGTTTCCCAACGTTCCTAGACTCCTTTGCAATTAGGTTGGGACTATTTCTGGCCAATGGACAATGAGTGAACATAACATGTATAACTTTTAGGGTAAGGTAGTTAAGATGTTTTCCCTAGATCATTCTCTTTTCTTGCCATGATAATTACAAAGGCCTAGAGTTTCAGATGGCATAGTTGCAAGATTTAGAGAGGTGACCCAATCTACATTGTACTTTATATGAGCAAAAATTAACATTTTAATGTATTAAGTGGCTGAGATTTCAAGGTTTGTGATTAATACAATAGGCTTGGTAGTGGTGCTTTGGAAAAAATCTGCATGGGCAATTCAGGGTAGAGACAACAATAGCCACAGGAAGTAAGACATTGAGTAACTAATACCTACTTAAAATATTTGGAGTTGAATACCATGTATTAAGCAGGATATGCTAGATTATGCTATAGTAACAAACAGCCACAAATTCTCAGTCTCTAAACAAAAAAAAGTGTGTTGTTTTTGTTTTCATTTTTAAATTCATGTAAAATCCAGTTTGGGGCTCCAGAGATTCTCCAGACTAGCTCTCTTCCATGTGAGATTGTAGCTTCACATCAATACTTTTTTCTACTATTAACTGGGGTAGAAGGGAACAGAATGATCATTGGTGGGGTGAGTGAGTGAGTCAGTGATCGGCAGTTAAATGCTTCTACTCAGAAACGACACACAGATTTCATTGGCCAAATTACATCACCTGGTCACACTTAACTTCAAGGGGATGGGAAAGTACAAGTGCCCTCATGGATATCTGTGAATAGTGGTAATATCTGCTACACATTCCCTGCTACAGAAGTTTCCCAAATCTTGGAACTGATGTAGTTTTGAAATGTTGGTGAGGTCTGGAGTTGACAGCCAAGAAAGAATTCTTTAGGTCCTCAATGCTTTATTAAAGTACGGGGAAAGGACCTGTGGGCAGAAAAAGCTACTGAGGTTGTGAGGAATAGCTGATTATATTGTTGGGAGTTGAAGAGGTAAGGACAAAAGGAAGTATCCTAAAGGACTTTCATATGATTAGGACTTACAGGGTACTGGAGGCCTTGCTATTATTGCCAAGCTTAGGTTGTTTTTCCTTCTAGGAAGGCATTAATGTTAAGCCAGTTGGGAATTTCCTGGAGAAAAGTTATACTCTTTCTATTACAAGTCCTTGTCAATAGGCTACAGGTTATAAAGAAACTTTTGTTTATATTTCCTTATGCCTATGTTCCCCAGATCAGTCATGGAAGACAGGGTGATGTTAGGGCTCCAGGAAATTGAGTTATGGGTCTCTGAAAGCTAGGCTATTGATAAGAGTGCTTTTTCCTTATAAATTACTAAGACTTTGGTAAACTGATGGAGACTCATGTCTTTCAGGACTGTGATCTCTATCAGTTACCCATTTGTTGTTCCCTTCCCTTGGTTTTAGGCAGTCAAGAGTACTGAGAAGTGTCACAGATCTCCCACCAACGAGTGGTGTGAAGGTATGTTGTAGGGTGTCAGCTTGTGTTTTGTCTCTGGCTTGCCTTCTGCTCTATCAGAAGGTATATTCTTCCCAGAAGTCTAGAAAACTTAAGAATTACAGAATGAGTAGCAGTTGGCCAAGGAAAGAAGGGTAGGTAGAAGGTGGAAGAGCGTTCTTTCTAAAAAGGAACATGTATTTTTTTAAAAGATTTTATTTATTTATTTGGCAGAGATCACAAGTAGGCAGAGAAGCAGGCAGAGAAAGAGGAGGAAACAGGCCCCTGCTGAGCAGAGAGCCTGACTTGGGTCTCGATCCCTGGACCCTGGGATCATGACCAGAGCCAAAGGCAGAGGTTTTAACCCCCTGAGCCACCCAGGTGCCCCTAAAAAGGAACATATAAAGGTCTGCAAGCATTTAAGGAATAAGACTTTCAGTGTGAGTGGGGAAAAGAGTCTAAGAGTAGGAATATTAACAACACATTTGGACAATTGTGCAAAGCAATTTAAGGCAAAACTTCTGACGGTTTGGGAATGTAGAGTGCTCATACTTTTTTTTTTTTTTTTTTTTTGTCGAACCTGTCATGTGTACCCATGCTGGCACCTGTTATAGTGGAGATGGAGAGCCTAGCCTGAGAAAGTCCAGGGCACTTTAACCCCCAATTTTTCTGTTGGCAAGTGTGAAATTTCCCAGTATCTAAGATCTTTTTAGATAACTTGCTATGTCCCTGAACTGACTAGACCCCTCTAAGCATTTAGCTCCCCAACCCCTCCCCTCAGTGAGTGACAAGCTAGGTAGAAGGTCTTCACCATGACATTATCTCCGGTGAAATAAGTAGTAACCATGGCTGTTTTTTCTTGCCTACAACAGGTTTACAACAAGGAGGAATGGGATGAAGTTATAGCAGAAGGAAACATAATGCTTTAGACCCAAGCTCTCTGATTTGGGTTCAGAAAATAAGAGCCCATGTTAAAATTAAAGTCTGACAACTAGAATTCCATGATCTCACCCAATCTCTTGCTCTCTGATCATACTACTTAGAGGACCCCTGAAATAATTCATATGTGGGGATTTATCTGAAATTAAACAATCAAATATTCTAGATTCTATAAGAACATTCTCCAGACTAAAGAGATGGTGATTTTTTTAAACAGTTTCCTTTGCTTCTGTATTCTTTATTCCACTCTACAGTACCAGGAGAGGAGACATAACATAAATATATGTTCAAATTCCATTTAAAAATCACAGGAGAGGATATATCCTTGGATTTGTCTACTATAGCACCTGTATCAAAATAAACTTACTTTTAATGGAGTGGGAGTCAAATTATACTAATTAAAGCTTCACCAGCCATTTATTAACATGTAATTCCCAACATTTTATGGTTGTCCTTGTCTTCATTTGTCCCATTTTATGTTTCTACTACTCCAGCACTCTTATTGCGGTTCTATGCCCAGATCATAACTTAAAGTAGAAATGTTCCTTGAGGGATAAGTTATTAACCAGAACATTCTGGATATAAAGCTTTAGTTTATAGGAACAACTATAAAGTCAGGAAATGGGGCATTATCTGAGATGTGAATGTATGTAAGTGGAGGGCAGACGGGCATTGAAGACTTTTTCCCTATGGACTCCTAGTTCCTAGAGTGTTGGAACACTCTTATTTATCTTTCTACCCCAGTATCTGACATATATAATTAAACAACTTACAATGTAACCAATTCCCTGTCAGTCGCTTCCAACCATAAAGAGAGCTGGTCAAAAAATGAATGAATCCACTAAGGGTACTTTTCCTAACGGAATTTCCCACTTTCCTTTAGCCTCATTGTTGTTGCCCAGCTTGTGTCAATGGGTTGAATCCCCTGGATCAAATTAATCGTGCTGACCTCATTGAGGAGGTAGAGAGGAATTACATCTGTGACTAAGTCCACCAAAATACCACAGTCTATTAAAAGCATCAGTTCATCAAAGTCCATGATGTTAATTTGCCAGGAAAGAGTCCCACTGGATTAGACTTCTAATTGGTATGAAATGCAGCCCAGAATATGGGGGTCTTGGGGAAATTTCGTTCTGTAGCCTGGCAGTAATTAATAGGCCTCCTCCGGAGTTATTGCTCCCTGGTGTATTGGAGTTGTTAAATTACAAGGCAAGGAAAAAAATTCTATTATCCAGAAGCTCAATCCTTAAAAATTCCCAGTGTTCTCCTCCAATCCTTCCCCATCTTTCTTTGAAGGAAGTTGTAAATGAGTGACCTCTGACCCAAAGCTTCTAAAGACTCTTGGACTCTATACATCTGTGTGATCATGAGCAAATCATCACCCCCTGGGTGTTAGATCTTCTCCAGCTTATTTTTAGGGCAAAGATGTGGGAGTCCTTTAGACCAGGACTTAGGGCACAGGAAAATGTTTAAGTCAGAACTGTGGGGCAGTGATACAAATTGTGATATAATCATACAGTATAATAAAAATATAAAATAAGAAAAGTTATATTTCATACAATCAAATAAAATACCTGGTAAAATATAAAAATTAATAGAAATAATGTACAAATTAACACAGAATATAAAATTAATTTAAAAATGAACTGTAGATACATATGACAATATGGATGAATCTGAAAAACATTAGGTTTAGTGAAAAGCCAGACACAAAAGAGAAACTATGGTCCTTACTTATGAAGTTCAAGGACAGGCAAAACTAATCTATTGTGAAGGAAATCCAAAGGGATTGCTTATGAAGATTTGGGGTAGGAATTGACAACTGAAAGGGGGCATGAGAGAACTTTCTTAGGTTATGGAAACAGTTTGAATCTTGAATAGATGGTAGTTAAATAGGTATATACCTTTGTCAAAATTTAGTGGGTTGTATACTTGATCTACAAGTAAATTTCACCCCAGTGAAAGAAAATTAGGCTTGAAGGCGGGAAGAAAACACATACCCCTGTTAACTTAGAAAATTTCACTTGGAGAATTTGTCATTAGACAGGTATAAAAAAGGAGTCATTGTAATGCTTATAAAAGGAAAAAACTAGAAATGTAATTTAAATACTCAGTAACATGATTAAATTATGGTAGCTCGACATAACAGAATGTTCTATAGCCATAAAAAATGTCAACAGGTACTTTGACATGTAAAACACAAAATGTGGTGAATTAAAAACATTATAGAATGTAGTCTCATTTGTGCAAACATTAAATGTAGCAATGGCTTATTTGGTATGGTTTTATTACAGGCAGCATGTATGGTTTTCCAAGTTCTATCAAGTATATGGAGTATATGGGTCCATAATCAGTGTTTATTACTTTAAAAATACCTGTCCATTTTGTTATGCATTATTAGAGTCGGGACTGCACCCACCACAATGCCTAATGTCTAGACTGCCAAAATTCACAGGATTATCTCCCTCTGGTTTTCTCTCTTTCTCAAATAAAATCTTTTTTTTTTTTTTTTTTTTTTTAAATGAGAAGGGAATCCAAAGCACCTAGTGAGAAAACAGATAAAGTGAAACGGGAAAGATCACCAAAATAAGTCCATGTTTTCTATCAAACTGGTCATCGCTGTGAAACTGCAGGCATGTTCTCCTAGGGGACTCTGAGGAGCTACAGCAGGGCCTCTCAGAATTGTCCATCCACAGGGCAAAAGGGGAGAGCATGATATTTCTTGGTTTCTTCCTCCATTGGTCAAAAGTTTCCCTTTGTACACTAACTGCTCTGTGGCCATGCTTCCAGCTGTGCATGCAGGAGTCCAGAGTGGGAGAATCCTGGGTAGAATGACAGTGAGCAATGACTGCAGTCAGAGGTGAGTCAGGAGGGTAGGAGGCAGAGGGTCCCATGTCATGGCCTAGAGAAGTGTCATCAGACTAAGAGCACCAGCTCTGAGACTTTGGGGGAAATGGAAATGCTCTTGATATATAACTAAACACCTGACCTCAGAGGCTTGTTGAGGATCCAATAAAATAGATAGCTAGTATATCCCCAGCTGTACACAATCATCCCAAACACAAAAATTTGTCTTTCGACATCTACAGTTACCCAGGTGGGGGTTGCTGCTCAGCAACCACAGAGAAGGCTCCCTGCCTTCTTCTGGCCCAGTGATGGGCCATTCCCAGCCAGTGCCCAGCTGCTCCATCAAACCACAGACACTGCATGTATTTGGCCCTGTGCTTAGTGGGTTCTGGGACAAGATGCTAACACTGCTGCTCACCACCTAAGAAATGGGGCTTTCTGTCCCTGTGGTAGGTGTTAGCACCCCCTAATAGCCCAATTGATTTTTCATCCTCTTTCTTCAATATGCTGTGCCTGACAGCAGGTATCGTAATGTTATTTTTCAGAAGAAATATTTTATAAATATTGTAATAAAAAAATTAAACCATATTTATAAGAAATAGAACTATAAACACAAGTATATTTATGGAATTATATAAACTTTATAAACTTATAAGGCTACAAACATCAAAGTTCCAACCGAAACAGATGGCTCACTTCTATTAGGAGTTGGAGGGTGGTTTATTTGTATGGGGGCTCTTTATAAAGTGAGGGCGAGGTGAGAGGGACTCACAAAGGATACTGTCCTAATGACCAGGACTGGGTAATTATAAAAGATACCTTCTCATTCTTATTTTCTGAGGAGCTCAGAACAAAAGTTGACTGGGATTTTCTGGTACCTGGAACACTCCACACGAGAGGTGCTCCCTCTACAACCCCTGAGCAGTTTGGGGTCAACCTCAGTTAGAGTTTAGCCTTTCTCATAAGCATGACCACCATGAAAGATGAAAATCCCAGAAGAAAATGCTTGCAGGTCAAGAAGTTTTGGGAGCCAACTATTGAAACACGCACACACACACACACACACACACACACACACAGGATTACAATTTTTCTCAAGAGCAGAAATATTAAAGATAGGCCAAGGATTTAAAACTAACCTAATAACCATAATAAAGATAGAGATTTCACAGTTTGAAACAAAATATCCAAAAGAACAAGCACTGATAGTTCTTGAAAATATAACTGAAATAATATAAACACATTATATAAACCAATAGGTAAAATAACATTATGGGTACAATTGAGAAATAAGCAAATGGGAAGAAAACATGAGAAGAAATACAACAGTTTTCAAATTTCTTTAGAGAATATCCTGATGAAGTCCCCGTGGTTCATTTTTGCCTTTGTTTCCCCTACCTCTGGAGAGGTATCTAGCAAGCAATTGCTGTGGCCAAAGTCAAAGAAGTTGCTGCCTGTGTTCTCCTCTGGGGTTTTGATGGATTCCTATCTCACATTTAGATCTTTCATCCATTTTGAATTTTTTATGTATGGTGTAAGAACTAAATTGAATTTAAATAAACTAAAGAACTAAATTAAATTTAAATAAATTTTTAAAAATTTCTTTGGAACTTCTCCAATCAAGACAGACAAATGGCTATCAGACACATGAAAAAATGTTCATCATCACTAGCCCTCAGGGAGATTCAAATTAAAACCACATTGAGATATCACCTTACACCAGTTAGAATGGCCAAAATTAACAAGACAGGAAACAACATGTGTTGGACGGGATGTGGAGAAAGTGGAACCCTCTTACACTGTTGGTGGGAATGCAAGTTGGTGCAGCCTCTTTGGAGAACAGTGTGGAGATTCCTCAAGAAATTAAAAATAGAACTTCCCTATGACCCTGCAATTGCACTCCTGGGTATTTACCCCAAAGATACAGATGTCGTGAAAAGAAGGGCCATCTGTACCCCAATGTTTATAGCAGCAGTGGCCACGGTCGCCAAACTGTGGAAAGAACCAAGATGTCCTTCAAAGGACGAATGGATAAGGAAAATGTGGTCCATACTATGGAGTAATATGCCTCCATCAGAAAGGATGAATACCCAACTTTTGTAGCAACATGGATAGGACTCAAAGAGATTATGCTGAGTGAAATCAGTCAAGCAGAGAGAGTCAATTATCATATGGTTTCACTTATTTGTGGAGCATAACAAATAGCATGGGGGAGGGCATGGGAGATAGAGAGGAGAAGGGGTAAATTGGAAGGGGAGGTGAATCATGAGAGACTATGGACTCTGAAAAACAATCTGAGGGGTTTGAAGTGGCGGGAGGGGTGGGAGGTTGGGGTACCAGGTGGTGGGTATAATAGAGGGCACGGATTGCATGGAGCACTGGGTGTGGTGAAAAAATAATGAATACTGTTGTGCTGAAAATAAATAAATTAATTTTAAAAAATTTCTTTGGAGAATAGAAATGGAAGTGTTAACATTCCAGACAAGAGAATTCAATGAAAAGGACCATGAAGAAAATATCTGAAGAATTGATGGAGATGAATTACTCAATGAGACACCTCAGATTGAAAAGGCCTATAGAGGGCCAAAGAGAGGAGGAAAAACCCATCTCTGGACACATTATAGTGAAATATAAGACTTTAAAAGACAATAGATTCTAAAGCTACAGAGATTTATTATCTTGTATTCAGTTTGTTGAAAAATTTATCAAAATATTAGATGTCAAAATATTAAAAGAAAATAATTGCTATTCCAGAAATGTATATCCAGTCAAGCTAACAAATGATTCAAACATTCTCAGGTAATCAAGGCTTTAGAAGCTTGTCATAAAAACAACAACAACAACAACAAAAAACACATTGGAAACAGTTTCAGACAAAGCACTTATGTAAGGAGAGATGAAACTAGGAATTGTTGCAGGAGAGAAATGAAATAAAAATGATCAGATGCCTTTGGTCTTAGCTATTTTTCTTAAGATAACAATAGCCTTACAAAGGAAAGGGAGAAAATATTTTAACCCAGTGTTAAGAGTCTATAGGCTATTAAAATAATACAGATTGTGTGAAGAGAAGGAGAAACAAGGGATATAAAATCATACTACAGCTGTCATGCTATGAAGAAGACCTAGATTATTAACTACATAAAAGTAAGATGGGATATAAAAGATACAGAAAAAAAAAATGGGAAGGTGTCTGAGTGGCTCAGATGGTTAATTGTTTGCCTTTGGCTCAGGTCATGGTCTCCAGGTAAGGGGATAGAGCCTAATGTAGGGATCCCAGCTCAGCAGGAAATCTGCTTCTCCCTCTGCCTCTCCCCCAGCTTGTGCTTTTACTCTTTCAAATGAATAAATAAAATATTTTAAAAATGGGAGAAAAAAAGAATATAAGATGGTAGAAATCAGCATAAATTTATCTCTGGCCATGCTACCCTGAATGCTCTTGACCTCATCTGATCTCAGAAGCTAGACAGGGTTGGGCCTGGTTAGTACTTGGTTGGGAGAAATTGGCATAAGTTCAAATTCACCAACTTCTGAGAAATCTTGACAGTAATTTTAAAAAGTGACAAAATCCAGGTATAAGCTATTTATCAGACATACATCTAATATATAAGAATAAAGATTTAAAAGAATAAATAAATAGGTTAAAAAACTACTGTAGCATATTGATACTAAATACAATAGACAAAATATATAATTGGTGATAGAAAAAGTAGTACATAGCCCTAAAGGATTAAATTACAGCATTATTTATAATAGCCAAGATATGGAAGCAACCCAAGTGTCCAACAGTAGATGAATGGATAAAGATGTACGGAGTGTGTGTATATACATACATACAATGGAATATTAACCATAGAAAAGAATGATCTTGTCATTCATCACAACATGGATGGACCTAGAGGGAATTATGCTAAGTCAAAATACTCAGGGTAGGAAAAATACCATACAACGTCACTTATATGTTGAACCTTAAAAAGCAAAATAAATAAATAGATTAATTAATTAAAATAAAATACAGAGGATTAGTGAGTAGTTTGGGGAATAGGAAAAATAAAGGAGATTAAGAGGTACAAACTTCCAGTTATATAATAAGCTATGGAGATGAAAAATATGGGGAATATTATCAATATTTTATGATAACATTGTATGGTGATGGGTGGGTGACTACACTTATCACAGTATTAATATATAAAACTGTAAAATCAATATGTTATGCACCTGAAACATTAATGTAACTTTATATGTCAACCACATTTTATTCAGTTTTTAATTTAATTTTTTCAGTATTCCAAGATTCATAGTTTATACTCCACACCCAGTGCTCCATGCAATACATGCCCTCCATAATACTCATAACTGAGCTCACCCATCCCCCCACCCCTCTCCCCTCTAAAACCCTCAGTTTGTTTCTCCAAGAGTCCACAGTCTCTCATGATTCATCTCCCCGTCCAACTTTCTTTGCATTTTCCTAATGTCCTCCATGTCATTCCTTATGCTCCACAAATAAGTGAAACCATATGATAACTGACTCTCTCTGCTTGACTTATTTCACTCAGCATAATCTCTTCCAGTCCCATCCATGTTGATACAAAAGTTGGGTCTTCATCCTTTCTGTTGGAGGTGTAATATTCCATTGTATATATGGGCCATATCTTCTTTATCCATTGGTCTATTGAAGGGCATCTTGGCTCTTTCCATTGTTTGGTGACTATGGCCATTGCAGCTATGAACATTGGGGTACATATGGCCCTTGTTTTCACTCTATCTGTATCTTTGGGGTAAATACCCAGTAGTGTAATTGCAGGGTCATAGGGTAGCTCTATTTTTAATTACTTAAGGAATATCTACACTGTTTTCCAAAGTGGCTGCACCAACCTGCATTCCCATCAACACTGTAAGAGGGTTCCCCTTTCTCCACATCCTCTCCAACGCACGTTGTTTACTGTCTTGTTAATTTTGGCCATTCTAACAGGTGTAAGGTGGTATCTCAATGTGGTTTTGATTTGAATCTCCCTGATGGCTACTGATGATGAACATTTTTTCATGTGTCTATTAGCCATTTATATGTCTTCTTTGGAGAAGCATCTGTTCATGCCTTCTGCACATTTTTTTGTCAGGATTATCTGTTTTTTGAATGTTGAGTTTAAGGAGTTCTTTATAGGTCTTGGATATCAGGCCTTTGTAGTGTCACTTGCAAGTATCTTCTCCCATTCTGTGGGTTGCCTCTTTGTTTTGTTGACTGTTTCCTTTGCTGTGCAGAAGCTTTTGATTTTGATGAAGTTCCAAAAATTCATTTTTGTTTTTGTTTCCTTTGCTTTTGGAGACATGTCTTGAAAGAAGTTGCTGTGGCCAATGTCGAAGAGGTTACTGCTACGTTTTCCTCTAGGATTTTGACAGATTCCTGCCCATGTTGAGGTCTTTTATTCATTTTGAGTTTATCTTTGTGTATGGTGTAAGAGGATGGTCAAGTTTCATTCTTCCATACATAGCTGTCCAATTTTCCCAGCATAATTTATTAAAGAGACTTTCTTTAAAATATCCACTGGATATTTTTTTCTTGCTTTGTTGAAGACTATTTGACTATAGAGTTGTGGGCCCATATCTGGGCTCTCTACTCTGTTCCACTGGTCTATGTGTCTGTTTTTGTGCCAGTACCATGCTGTCTTGGTGATCACTGCTTTGTAGTAAAGCTTGAAGTCAGGCAACGTGATGCCCCCAGTTTTTTTTTTTTCCTTTTCAACATTTATTTAGCAATTTGGGATCTAATAAAAAAATAATGTTGAGTTTTTTTTAATATAGTAATTTTAAATTCTCACACATGCATTACAAAAGCTTTATAATATGGAAGCAAAAATTAATAGACCTTTAGAAAGATGCTGATTAATGAAATCCCATTGTGGAAAATTCAATATACCTCTCAAATAGGAAAAAAAGGTCAAATAGGAAATGTCAAATAGGAAAAAAGTATATCAATAGGTATATCAATACAGTATATCAATAAAAAGTATATCAATAAGGATATAAGTGAAAAATTCGGTTAGCAAGGTTGACCTAGTATTCAATAATTATATCAACTTTCAAGAGTAAATAACTTTTTTCAACCATGCAAGGAAATTTTCAAAAGAATGAGTATGACCAGGACATAAAGTTTAACATTTAAAAAGCAGGTTTCATGAAGACAATGGTGTCTGATCATAAATTAGAGGTTTATTTAAAACATTCCAGCATATTTGAAGTTAAACACTAAAAACCTAAAGAGAAACTTGAATATCTAGAACTGAATGGTGATAAAACGATATATTATAACTTATGAGATTGAAGCTAATATTTAATAAATACCTTTTTAAATTTTTTTAAAAGATTTTACTTTAGAGAACAAGTGGAGGAAGGAGCAGAATAAGAGGAGAAGGGAAAGAATCTCCAGCAGACTCTGCTGATCATCCACCTATTTACCTACATGGGGCTGGATCTCATGACACTGAGATGACTACCTGAGCTTAAACCAAGAGTCTGATCCTTAACTAATTGTGCCACCCAGGCATTCCCATAAATGAGAACATTCAAAAACAATGAGTCAAGAAGATAGAAAATAAACAAGAGAATAAACCCAAAGAAATTAAAAATATATTATTTAAAAACATAAATGAGTAAAATAGAAAACCTTCAACAAGAAATGCCAAAAAGTGGAATTGTCAAAATATCACAGTACATACCTGCAATAACACTGATAAAGATAATACACAAATTATATACATAAAATGGGGGAGATAGCTACAGATGAAGTAGACAGTCAAAAGATAATAAGAAAATACTATTAACCATATACCAATAATTTTTAAAAAGTTAGTTGTCTGTTTTAGGAATTCTCATTTTGTCTAATCAGAACTGACTTAAGAAGAAATAAAAGGCTCTAATAGTCCTATTGAAGAAACTGAACAACTATCGAAAATCTCTCTCCAAAGAAAAGACCACACCTATATAACTTTTTAACCTATTTACCAAAGAAAAGACCACACCTACAGATAGAATAATCTGTTCCTTGACATTTTAATGTAATTAATATTAAACATAATAGAAAATGAGGTCGATTTTCAAACTCATTCGAAGATGCAAGGCTTTTAAAACCTAGTGAAAACATTGTGGAAAAAAATTACAAGCATATTACCTTGATAAACATAGTTGTAAAAATCCCAAATATTAGTAAATTAAATACAATGTATAAAAAGATACCATGTTCAAGCCAGGTATTTACAAAGATGTTTTACTATTAGAAAACTCATTAATATACTCTGCCACATCAACAAACTGACAAGAAAACATTTTTGAAAGGCAGTTCTCCATTAGTCTCTTAGGTTTCTGTACATCTTGTGAGAAACCCCCATGACCTTTGTTCTAGACTATATTTTTTAAGATTGTTGTATAGAAAATAACCTTTAAATATGTTGTGCCACTTCCTAAAGCAGATGGCAAGGCTTTTATCATCCAGGAAAATATCTCACTTCAGGGAAAGTGTTGGGCAAGTCCACCTGTAGCCTATTTTTAAAAACTCAGTTTCCCTCAGCTGTAATGCAAATCTACTACTTTGTATAGCAGTTTGGCTATTCTGTGTTGCTCCCATGGGACTCAGGGGTCAAGGGAACTGACGTGAACATGAAGATCATACTCCCTAGTGCACCATGAGTCATAGTCCTTTATTTCTTACCCAAGAGTTGTCATGTCTTCTGCCAGCATCTATAAAATTATGGCAGGATAGAGACAAAATGGCAGAGAAGTAGGAGGCACTGTTTCAACTTGTCCCCTAAAGTGAGATGATTACCTACCAAAGAACTCTGATCATCCATGAAATCAGCCTGATATTAGAATTATACATTTCTGGGTCTCTATGGGGGCAGAAGATGCCAGTGGACAGGTAAAGTGGAGTGGGAACATTGGACTGATATCACAAGATAAACAAAAGGGGGAAGGAGCCACCAGAAGTGACCCATTGGAAAATAATACCCCAATACAAGAGTGCCCTGTGATTGGGGACAAGCATTAACTTGGAGTCTGGTTGAAAACACTCAAAAGGAGCAAAAGATCTTAAGGGGAAATTGGTGGAATTGGGAAGTTAGGGACAGGGACTTAAGCCCACAGACCCAGGACAGCCACAGCTGGCAGGGAACCAGAGAGCGAGCACATTGAAGAAACCAGGTCTTGGTCCCTGAGTCACTGGCATGCCTAAGAGTGTCTGGGTGGCAGCACCCATTAGAGTGAGGGAACCTGCTGTGGACACCAGTTGGCAAAACCACAGCCTTTTGCACTCTGCACACCTGCTGCACAACCAGAGTCTGAGTTGCACCCACACCCTCCCCTGAGAGAGGTCCGTGCAGGCACCAGCCAGCCAGTGCTCTCCAGGACCCAGAGAGTCTGAGCATTTTCAGCCCAGGCCAGCATGAAAATCTCAATGCACTATCTCTGCTTGGGACCTCTCTGGTGGTCTGGAGCTGCCCAGACAGCTGCAGTTAGTATTTCTCGTGGTTTGGGGTACAAGCGACAGTTCCTGTGACTCCAGAGACTATGACTGGGGACGTCCTCTGCCAGTGGCAGAGGGAGAATTTATGTGCTCTGGAGAACCCAGAGGGAAACAGACTGAGATGGAGGTCTGGGTACAGTTTGCTTTCCTCTAAACCCCCAAAGAACCACCAAAAGCCACCACGGGGAGAGAAAACAAACTAACAAACAAACAAAAAAACCTCCAGACAACAAAAGTCTGAAAAACCTGTTTTCTCAGAGCCCAGCCCCTTGATGGGAGCAGGAGGACTCAATTCTAGCAAGACTCCCTGAAAAACCACAAGGCAAGTCCCTCCTGCAGAAAGCCAGCCAAAAACAACAACAACAGGATAACCACCACTACTTCATAGATACAGCTTTTATTTTTAATTCGTTCCCACTATTCTGGTTCTTTTCATTTTTTTTATATAACTTTTTAACCTATTTACCAACACAATGAGTTGTTCAGTACATCAAATTTCATAATAACCTTTTAACCTGAACTTTTTTGATACACATACCTGTGTTTTTCTTTTGCTTTTCTGTTTTTTAATTTTTTGGGGTTCTTTTAATATTCATATAGAGATAAGCTTCAAGGTAATCCTCTTTCCCCAATCAATGTTAACCCTATATGTAAACCAGTTTTAATCCCCTTTATCTCAGTAAAGTTGAATCCTTTAACAAAGATATCAAGATACATCCAGGAAGAATCAAAATAAACTTCCTCACCCACGCTGAGAATTTATAACCACCCTCCCATCTTTTTCTTCTGTCAGTGTTTCTGTGTATTTTTTTTTTGTTCTGGTAGTATATAAATCTTATACCTGGGGTTCATTTTGATGGGGTTCTTTTTTTTTTAATTTATTTTTTTCTCTTGTCATCTACTTTTGTCAGTCTTTTTGTTTGTCCGTTTTTGTTTGCATACTTCATAAATCTTACCTTTGGGGCCCATTTGGGCTGGGCCTTCTCTCTTATCTTTCTTTTTTTCCCCTGTCTCTATCTCTTTTCTTTCTTTTTGGTGGGGACTCTCAATTGTTCAGAAGCATTCTGGGGTGCACCTTGCCTGCACCACATTTAATACATTCAGCTACACATCCATTCAGCCATCTCTCACCAAAATGACTAGGAGGAGGAATGCTCAACAGAAGGAAAATTCAAAGACTGGGCCCTCTCCATCAGAGCTTTTGGATATGGACATAAATAGTATGTGGGAAAGGGAATTCAGGCTAACAATTATCCAGGCAATAGCTAGGTTGGAGAAGGCCTTTGATAACAAAATGGAATTGATTAGGGCAGAAGTGAAAGCCACCAGGGATGATGTTAATGCTCTCAATGAGTTCCAATCAAATCTAAATTCTCTAAAAGCTAGGGTAACTGAGGCAGAAGATAGAGTTAGTGATCTAGAGGACAAACAGACAGATAAAAAGGATCAGGAGGAAGCCTGGAACAAAGAGCTTAGAAACCATGAAAACAGAATTAGGGAAATAAATGACACCATGAAACATTCCAATGTCAGAATTATTGGAATCCCTGAGGGGGAGGAGAAAGAAATAAAACTAGAAGATATAGTTAAACAAATTCTCCATGAAAATTTTCCCAATCTGGCAAATGGAACCAATGTTCATGTCCTGGAGGTAGGAAGTTCTCCCCCCAAGATCATAGAATCTAGAAAGACCTCGAGGCACCTGATTGTGAAAATGATGAATCATAATTTTAGACAAGAGCTCTTGAAAGCAGCTAGGGGGAAGAAAGGCCTTACATACAGAGAAAAGCCCATAAGAATAACATCAGACCTGTCCACAGAAACCTGACAAGCCAGAAAGGGCTGGCAAGATGTATTCAGGGCACTAAATGAGAAGAACATGCAGCCAAGAATACTTTAATCCAGCAAGACTGACATTCAAAATGAATGGAGAGAGAAAGACTTTCCAAGATCCACAAGGTTTAAGAGTATGTGACCACCAAGCTGGCACTTAAAGAAATATTAAGGAGGGTTCTATAAAAGAGGAAAAACCCCAAGAATACCATTGAACAAAAATATATGGAGACAATCTATAGGAACAAAGACTTCACTGGTAACATGATGTCAATTAAAAACGTATCTCTCAATAATCATTCTCAATGTGAATGGCCTAAATGTGCCCATAAAACGACACAGGGTTGCAGATTGGATAAAATGACAGGACCTATCCATATGTTGTTTACAAGAGACCCATTTTGAATGTAAGGGTACATCCAGACTGAAAGTGAATGGATGGAAAAGCATCTTTCAAGCCAATGGGCCTCAAAAGAAGGCTGGGATAGTGATTCTCATATCAGGTGAATTAGATTTTAAACCAAAGACTGTAGTCAGAGATACAGAAGGACACTACATAATTCTTAAAGGGACTATACACCAAGAAGATCTAGCAATTGTAAATTTTTATGCCCCCAATATGGGAACAGCCAATTACATAAGAAAACAGTTAATCAAGATAAAGAGTCATATTAATATGAATACATTAATAGTAGATCTTAACATACCACTCTCAATAATAGACAGATCATCCAAACAGAAAATCAATAAAGAAACAGAAGCATTGAATGACACATTGGACCAGATGGACCTCATAGATATATACAGAACATTCCACCCTAAAACAACAGAATACTCATTCTTCTCAAGTGCACACGGAACCTTCTCAAGAATAGACCACATACTGGGTCACAAATCAGGACTCAACCGATACCAAAAGACTGAGATTATTCCCTGCATATTCTCAGATCACAATGCTTTGAAACTGGAGCTCAACCACAAGGAAAAGTTTGGAAGGAATTCAAACACCTGGAAGATAAAGACCACCTTGCTTAAGAATGCGTGGATCAACCAGGAAATCAAAGAACTTAAAAATTTATGGAAACCAATGAAAATGAAGACACTTCGGTCCAAAACCTATGGGATACAACAAAGGCAGGCCTATGGTGGAAATACATAGCCATCCAAGCCTCCCTCAAAAAAAAAAAAAAAATTGAAAAATCCAGAACACACCAGCTGTCTCTACACCTTAAAGAACTGGAGAATCAACAAAAAATTAAGCCAACTCCACACACAAGAAGGGAAATAATCAAGATTAGAGCACAGATTGATAGATAGAAACTAGAGATACAGGAGAATGCATCAATGAAACTAGAAACTGGTTCTTGGAAAGAATCAATAAGATCAATAAACCATTGGCTAATCTAATCCAAAAGAAAAAGAGAAGGTCAAAATTAATAAAATTATGAATGAAGAGGGAGCTATCACAACTAACACCAAGGAAATAGAAACAATCACCAGAAATTATTATCAACAGTTATATGCCAATAAGATAAGCAACCTAGATGAAATGGATGCATTCCTGGAAAACTACAAACTCCCAAAATTGAACCAGGAAGAAACTGACAACTTGAATAGACTAATATCTACTAATGAGATTGAAGCAGTGATCAAAAACCTCCCAAAAAACAAGAGCCCAGGACCTGATGGATTCCCTGGGGAATTCTACCAAACTTTCAAAGAAGAAATAACACCTATTCTCCTGAAGCTGTCTCAAAAAATTGAAACAGAAGGAAAACTTCCAGACTCTTTTTATGAAGCCAGTATTACCCTGATCCCCAAACAAGACAAAGACCTCACCAAAAAGGAGAATTTCAGACCAATGTCCTGATGAATATGGATGCTAAGATTCTTAACAAGATCCTAGCTAATAGGATCCAACAGCACATTAAAACGATTATCCACCATGACCAGGTGAGATTCATCCCTGGGTTTCAAGGATGGTTCAACATTCACAAATCAATCAATGTGATATACCAAACCAATAAGAGAAGAGAGAAGAACCACATGGTCCTCTCAGTTGGTGCAGAAAAAGCATTTGACAAAATCCAGCATCCGTTCCTGATTAAAACACTTTAAAGTATAGGGATAAAGGGAACATTCTTCAAATTCATAAAGTCTATCTATGAAAAACCCACAGCAAATATCATCCTCAATGGGAAAAAGCTCACAACCTTCCCTTTGAGAACAGGAACATGATAAGGATGCCCACTCTCACCACTCTTGTTTAACATAGTATTGGAAGTCCTAGAAAGAGCAATCAGACAACAAAGAGAAATAAAATGTATTCAAATTGGCAATGAAGAAGTCAAAGTCTCTTCACAGATGACATGATACTTTATATGGAAAACCCAAAAGACTCCACCCCCAAACTACTAGAACTCATACAGCAATTCAGTAATGTAGCAGGATGCAAAGTCAATGTACAGAAATCTGTTGCTTTCTTATACATTAATAAAAAAATACAGAAAGGGAAATTAGAGAATTGATCCCATTTACTATAGCACCAAGAACCATAAGATACCTGGTAGGAAACCTAACCAAAAAGGTAAAGGATCTGTACTCGAGGAACTACAGGACACTCATGAAAGAAATTGAAGAAACAAAAATATGGAAGACCATTCCATGCTCATGGATCAGAAAAATAAACATTATTAAAATGTCTATACTGCCTAGAGCAATCTATACTTTCAATGTCATTCTGATCAAAATTCCACCAGCATTTTTCAAAGAGCTGGAGCAAATGATCCTAAAATTTGTATGGAATCAGAAGAGACCCCAAATTATTAAGGAAATGTTGAAAAAGAAAAACAAATTTGGGGGCAACACGTTGTCTGATTTCAAACTTTACTACAAAGCTGTGATCAGCAAGACAGCATGGTACTGGCATAAAAACAGACACATAGACCAGTGGAACAAAGAAGAGAGCACAGATATGGACCCTCAACTCTATGGTCAAATAATCTTCCACAAAGCAGGAAAAATATACAGTGGAAAAAATACAGTCTCTTCAATAAATGGGGCTGGGAAAATTGGACAGCTATATGTAGAAGAATGAAACTTGACCATCCTCTTACACCAAACACAAAGATCAACTTGAAATGGATAAAAGCGCTCAATGTGAGGCAGGACCATCAGAATCATAGAGGAGAACATAGGCAGTAACCTCTTTTATATCAGCCACAGCAACTTCTTCCAAGATATGTCTCCAAAAGCAAAAGAAACAAGAGCAAAAATGAATTTTTGGGACTTCATCAAGATCAAAAGCTTCTGCACAGCAAAGGAAACAGTCAACAAAATAGAGAGGCAACCCACAGAATGGGAGAAGATATTCACAAATGACAATACAGACAAAGGGCTGATATCCAAGATCTATAAAGAACTCCTCAAACTCAACACAGATAATCATGTAAAAAAATATGCAGAAGACATGAACAGATGCTTCTCCAATGAAGACATACAAATGGCTATCAGACACATGAAAAAATGTTCATCATCAGTAGCCATCAGGGAGATTCAAATCGAAACTACATTGAGATACCACCTTATACCTGTTTGAATGGCCAAAATTAACAAGACAGTAAACAACGTGTGTTGGAGAGGATGTGGAGAAAGGGGAACCCTCTTACAGTGTTGATGGGAATGCAGGTTGGTGCAGCCACTTTGGAAAACAGTGTAGATATTCCTTAAGTAATTAAAAATAGAGCTACCCTATGACCCTGCAATTGCACTACTGGTATTTACCCCAAAGATACAGATAGAGTGAAAACAAGGGCCATATGTACCCCAATGTTCATAGCAGCAATGGCCATAGTCACCAAACAATGGAAAGAGCCAAGATGCCCTTCAATAGACCAATGGATAAAGAAGATATGGCCCATATATACAATGGAATATTACACCTCCAACAGAAAGGATGAATATTACCACCCCAACTTTGGGATGGGACTGGAAGAGATTATGCTGAGTGAAATAAGTCAAGCAGAGAGAGTCAATTATCATATGGTTTTACTTATTTGTGGAGAATAAGAAATAACATGGAGGACATGGGGAGTTAGAGAGGAGAAGGGAGTTGGGGGAAATTGGAAATGGAGGTGAACCATGAGAGACTATGGACTCTGAAAAACAATCTGAGGGGTTTGAC